>NC_079189.1:232300894-232588968 GCF_029499605.1 Hyla sarda | reverse complement strand
ACCTCATTATCCTTGCCTTTCTGCAGGTGGACACTTCAGCTGCAAACGGCTCCTCTGAGAGTCTGATGTGGCTCCGTCTGGTTCAATCTGCCAGAAACAAAGAAGAACAAAATCTGGAAGCCTACATCAAGAACGGACAACTGTTCTACAGATCCCTGCGCAGGATTGCCAAAGACGAGGAGCTATTAGTCTGGTACGGGAAAGAGCTGACAGACCTTCTTCTTCTTCACCCTCCCAGATCTCAAGGAAAAACTCCCGGTACGTAAATAGTTATACATGTAGAAATCACATTACCTCCACAGTATCTCTTGCTATTTTATATTAAGGTATAAAAGTTTAGCTTCCTCCTTTTTTTTTTTTTTTTTACTTTTCCTGCTCTATTTTTGGGATTTAAATATTTCTAGGAATCACTGTAGCACAGTTGAAATGTGTTTTACAAATTGTCCCTGTGTATATCTGACCTTAGAATACTGATAATAATAGTAATACTCAGCATCGCTATGTTTTAGTTACTTCTGACGGGGATTGTCTTTTTCATATGGATATCTTATTTTGGTACTATGATTTGCCACCTCTTGTCAATAAAGGGTTATAACCACAGTGGTTTGTACTGTATACGATGTAATAGATGACATATTACTATAGCAGCCGCTATAATGATCAAACCCTGTGTCGGCATTTCCATTGACTGAGGCTAATGCAATACCGTCTCCAGGATGTATGCTTGTGTGTCATTCCATATACAACTCCCATCACTCATTACTTTTTCCTTCTGTTTTAGGAACAACCCACTCAACCTGTTTGGAGTGTAATCAACGATTTCAGTATGATTTTCCTTATGTGGCCCATGTAAGATTTCGTTGCCCTAAGAGAGTCCTTAATTCCGATTCCAATTCTGAACTGGGCAAGGACAATAGAGAACTCGAACCTCGAAACGTTATGATACCTACAACCAAATATAACAAGTTATCCATTTACCAGCCACAAAAGGAGAACCACAAGCCCACAACAGACTTTCACAACTTGGCCAGGGACTTAGAGAATTTTAGAGGCCACAGTTCTTCATCATTCAGTTCTTCCCCGACAGCCAAATCTCACATTGTACGCCAGGACTCGGAGAGCTGCTCTGAGAGCCTCCATAAAACCAAAAGGAAGTATGATGATCACTTGGAGGACAGTAGACCGAGGAGGATAGAGTCTTCTGGGAGGTTTATCGACAGGCCCATACCTTCTTCTAAGGAGGACTTGGTTTGCAGTCCTCAGTCTTTTAGGGGCAGCTCTTACTTTAATGTAGAGGAAGGAGAACAGTTGTACGCCCCACCAAGTCCAGAGACAGGAGAGGCCAAAAGAAGCGCATTTGTAGAAGTCAAAAAGGCTTCCAGGGGAGTGGAAGATGCTGAGTCAAACTCTGATGGTAAAGAAAGGTCTCCATCTCATCCAGGCAGTCCCAGGGAGGAGAAGAGATTGAGCATCAGGTCAGAAAATCAGTCAGAGGACAATGCATCCGTGGGCAGCGCCTTTACAAGTGTGCCCCAGATGGCATCTCAAGAGCAGGAAAGAAAAAGTGCTTTCTCCCAACCCACCAGAAGCAGCTTCAACCATGTAACTCCCCTGCAGGTGATGGGGCAAAAGCTGGTGTCCAGCGGAGTAGGTTTGGATTGCCACTCAGAGGGTGTTGGGCCAGCTAGGCTATTTCAGTCTGATCCTCTCTCAGTTAAGCTTCAAAGCCCTGAATTAAATAGCAACTGCACCCTACCGGGAGGGATGCCAAAGCAGAGTCCTTTCCTCTTTGCAACTACATTTTGGCCAAAGAGCACCCCTGCACCCCTTCAATTGCAGCTGCCTTCTACCCTTACCCTACTTCCTCCTTCCTTCACCTCCCTGTGTCTGCCAGCTCAAAACTGGTGTGCCAAATGCAATGCTTCCTTTAGGATGACATCTGATTTGGTGTACCACATGAGGTCCCACCACAAGAAAGAGTATGCCATGGAACCATTGGTGAAGAGGAGGAGAGAGGAAAAACTAAAGTGCCCCATATGCAATGAATCCTTCAGGGAACGTCACCACCTCTCCAGGCACATGACCTCTCACAATTAAAGTATGGACAACTTTAGTACTTGGACTTCTAACTGCTCACACACAGTGATACCTAGGACCATGGACAGCTCGAGCTTCCAGCATCCATTGTGTGGGCTTTAACTCTCTGAATGCACGCATTTTCACTTTCCAAGAGTACATTTTTTAAAATGTCATATATATTGCAGCATATTGATGCATTTGTCATATCTTTCTACTTTAAATTATGGAGCACTTATTTAGATGTAATTATCATTAATGTATTTAAGGGTCACTTTTTCTTTGGAGTATTGATCAATACTTGGGTGGGGGCATTGTCAATGTGTGCATTACCTGATGGCTTGTTCCTACCAGTCCAGATTGTATGGATATTACAGAGGGCATACCAGTTACCCAGGAAATGCATGACCATTGCAATATCACAACAGTATGGACTCCTGTCAGACTGTCATCAACGTATATTTCTTTTTTGAAACAAAGTGTAATTCTGTGCCAGTGGATTCCAGTGTGCATAATTATTTTTCTTTCTCCCCTCCCCCACCCCAACCAAGGAAAAAAGATTTATTATACTGTATAGTTTATCTGAGTATGTTGAATGCTTTGACAATAAATTGCTTTATTTTCTGCAAGCCACCCGATTGTTAGAACAGCTTTCTTTTCTTCTGTTGAGCTATGCTGTGTATGTATTAGCGGTGATCCTGCCATGAAAGGCAAGGGTGTTTGGGGTGACTGAGTGCAGCTTTGCTACAGGCTCTTGTTAGCACATTTTCAACATGTGATGTTACATCTGGTCTCCTGACTTTAAATCTTATGATTATGTGTCTTCTCCCATTTACTTGAGCAGAACATATAGACACAAAGGGGTTAGTATTCTGCTGACCCTGCTAGATAAATCTGTATAGATCTGTATTTTTAGACTATTTTTACGCTGTTCATCACATTCAGATCAAAACATGAGTGAAATGAGATAAGGCAGAGTTGGGTTATTTTGTGCATTCAGTCGCTTTTGGTGGAAATTATTATTAGAATGACCTTAACTGGATTTGTTTTCTCAATATTTAGTGGCTATTTTTTTTTTTTATACAGAAAGCATTTTTCAAGTCTGCAGAAAATGCTTTATCTATGGTGCACAAAATAAAAGATATCACTGGGTCATCATGGTAACACAAAATTAATTTGTGTTCCGAAAGGTTTCCATAAGATTGCTGTTAAATAGTATTGTCAAAATAGCCATAGTGTGGAAAGATGACACAATAATATATATATATATATATATATATATATATATATATATATATATATATATATATTATTTGTCATTATGCTTATTAATTTTTTTTTTATCTTTTCATTGTTTTATTGAAACAATGCAACAACATAGCAAATCCCGTCAGTTCATTATATCATGCTAGATAAACCATATGCATATTATGTTTATCTTATTATCTCTACTTTGTTTATTGCAACAATATTTCAAAGCAGTAAAGCAGCCAGCCCAGTTTATCAGATAGAAAGATTGATAGATAGATAGATATTATGTTATTTATTAGTCTTTTTGTCTCTGTCTCCATGTTTTTAGAGAGAATTTATACTTTATACTGTTGCAAATCAAAAAATGTTGCAGTATCTTGTAATAACTTTTTTTAATTGGACTAACAGCATTTTGTAGAGAAGCTTTCGGGATTCCTCCCTTTATCAAGTCCAAAGCAAATCTAAGCTCACAAGCAAAATACACAGGTTACATCTCACAAATATACTAATTTACACTGTACAATACACATGTATGCTGTGAAATCATATGCATTATTATACAACTCACTGTCCCTAGGAATGAGTGCTTGTCACATACACACTCATTGACAAACATTACTGGTGTACACATTGATCACGCTAACATATGCGTATAACTCCTGTACTTGGACATGACGCTTAAAAGGAAATATTACTTCTTAGCATAGTTCATACTCACATTTTCTATTTGTTCTGAGGTAGACTCTGTATTGCTCAATGATATAATAATACTTTACATATAATCACGGAAAATAGAAAAAACACAGCACAGCACTCTCCCTTTACAGCAACATGTCTTGGTTTATTCTAAGTCCAATAGTACAGAGAATCAAGTCAAGTGACACGTGACCAAGCGGTTTTTGCCGCGAAACGGAGCCGTTGCGACTCGGGCTCGGCTGAGCCCACTTTCCTTTCCTCCCCCACGATCCTCTGTACTATTGGACTTAGAATAAACCAAGACACGTTGCTGTAAAGGGTGAGTGCTGTGCTGTGTTTTATCTTTTTTTTGTGACTTTCAACACTGTGTCTCAAAATAGTACTCTACACCCCCCATGCAACTAGTACAGTAATCCCGTTCATACACCTGCAACTATCAGCTATCAGGTACCGGTGCAGAGATCTTTTCTCTATTTGCATAAGATTTTACATATAATGCCTAATATGACTAGTGCAACTATTCCTTCCAATATATATTACACTCACTGTATGATTACACATAAGAATGCCTCTATTTGGGACACATAAATGAAGTATGGAGAGACATTCTGCAGCATCATATTTCTTCTAGTTCCATTACAGGTACAGATTAAGATAATTAAAAGAGAAAGGGGCAAGATATATACATTTTTATTTTTTTAGGAATAATACCTATTATGTGTTTTGTGAGTGAAGGAGTTCTTCCCCAGGAGTATGGGAGTAATCTCATTAATTGTCATACAATTAGAGTATATTGGGAGGAGGAAATACAAGTTCTTATACATGTGTGATATGGTGACTGCAAGAACCAACTTCAAAATGATTGACTACCGTTGCTAACTTTTTGTATTTAAGGTTCTAACAACTAAAATAATCTCCAAAATATGACAGCAAGCATTCATAGGCTCATGTAAATTGTATGGCGGGAAGATATATTATAAAGTAGCTATCTGGTGTAGAAAGCTCATTTTCAAATACTCTGTTAGCCCCCTTCACTTATGTTCAGCAGCATCCATTTGGCGCTGAAAATAATAGCGCCAGAGGAACACGGTAGATAGGACTAATCCTATTCATTTGAATGGGGCAGTTCCCATTCATCCGTCGTCTCAATGTGGGCACCGGATGATCGGACACACAGCACAGTTGCCAGATGAGGGAATGCATCTTGCTGCATTTCCCCGTCCCGCATTCAGAAATAATGGACGCCAGATCCTAAACAACTAATGACAACTGATGCATATTTGTGCATCAGTTGTTGCGAGTTTTGGGCTGGGTTCACTGTGCCAGATATATGTGAACCCAGCCTTAGGGAATTCGGAATGAGTCAAATAGAGCAAAGTAGGGCTCTAAACAGCATCCATTTGGCAATGAAAGGTCAGGTATCTGAGGCAATACATAGCCTGTGAATAAAATGCTGTCTTTCCTCTGTGGTAGAGCCAAAAACTTGCTGGCTGGTTTCTGGGGGTCTCAGCAAGAGGATAAATTGGATAAATTGTGACCCTTATAACAACATGAGAGTCCAAAGCTGATGACCCTTGTAAGTATTTCATGGGGTATAATTGACAGAATTCCAAGATTCCCTTTCACCTGATAGTGATATTGTATACTGTAGCTGTTACTGTTGCCCCATGTTTGCCTTGACTCTATACAGTGGCAGATATTAAGAGGGACTTAGAGTGCTATTTCCATAATAGTATAATGCTTAATATAAATGGGATGAGAAACAGGTGCCTAATGTTAGTCCTGAGGAAGTCTTAATGATCCTAATGAATTGACATCAATGATTCCATGACGACAGCAAATCTTTTCTGAAAGAAGGTGGTGACATGTTGCATAAAACAATGGTGGACTATCATCAAACCACACAGCTTCATCCTCTACATCATGTACAGCAAATATAAACTCCACTGGAACACACACGATCACTACGCTCAGTTTGTTTCCTCCTTTCACTTATTTTAGTGTACAAATCTCTAGAATGCAATTATCCTCAAGTCGTCCTCTTTTGATAAGTGGTTGAAATCCAGTTATTAACTACTTTGTTAATATTTCTTTTTGAAAAAGATGGGTGAAAAGCAACATGGACCCTACTAAAATTCTCTAGGGAGTTCCAGGAATGCTTGTTTCTGATAATCGTTCCATGCAAAAGGGAAAGTGAACAAGCACACATCCTTATGTAAACAGGGGAGGTGCGGCCAATAATGATGAATTTAAAGGGCCGCACAAATGCTGCAGGAATCCTTCATATAGCCTGGCAGCATGATTGATCAAGCCTTGTGAAGTCTCAGCAAATGAGTGCCAATCATCAGGTTTATCTCATTTATCTGTAGGACCCCGGCCTGTGTAAAAGAGCCCTTACCCTGTAACAACATTTAGAGAGATGGAATGTGTGACATCCAGATTAATACAGGACTCAATGTCTCCCAGCAAAACACCGGCATAGCATCACAGTGACCCCGACAGCTTACTTTCTTACTATATTGCACCCTGGTGCCATCTCTCAACAATCACCTGATCACCCACATGATGTACAAGAAGATGTGATTATTCAGACCAGGCCACCTTCTTTCATTGTTTCATGTGCCCATTGCAGGCACTTTTGCATGGTCAGAGTGGTCATACCGTAAAATTCTTGGAATTCAATATGAAAAAAAAACAAAAAATAACCTTGGGCTCCCAATAGCTCACCCCCAACAGGCTCGTGGCGAGGATCCACATCCAGGCCCAGCTTGGTCAGGCTGAGCTCAGTATACCGGTAGCAGCAAAAGACTCCGTCAGCAGCACCACCGAGGAGGGCAGCAGAGAGCAGACTCCTACGGGAATAGGAGCTCCAGGATGGGTCCCTTCTCGAAAATTCTCTAACAACATGAATCTGTGCGCACATAATCTGTATGAGGGGAGGGGTCATAGAGGCAGACCCATCATGTGTCCAACAGGCCCCATAGCAGTCATAGCAGTTGTGTAGTTGGCCTCTATGGGTGGTATATCACTGCTCAGATGTCACAATAAGAACTCTGGAAGGTCTCTGGCTAAGCCAACCCATACAGGTTGTGATTAGTGATGAGTGGCAGGGGCGATATTCGAATTCGCAATATTTTGCGAATGTATGGACAAATATTCATCCTATGTTCACGAAATTTGCATGTTCGCTATGTTCGTTCGGATCAGTGTCCTCTCCTGGAAGTGCCGATATTCGTGAATATTTTCATATTTGCGAATATTTTCATATTTGCATATTTTGTATATATTCTCATATTTGCAAAAAAAAACAAAAAAAACTAATAATCTTCATTATGAATATATCGCTATATTCTATATATTTGCGAAATCGTGAAGTGCCGATATTTGCAGTAAAAATTAGCATTTCGAATGTTCGCGCTCAACATTAGATATGTTCTGACCCTTTTTTTTAAATCACATTCAATTCCAGAGGTTGTCTTTGGGAAATAGATGTATGAGTGCTGCCAGCATTGCTGCAGAGGTTGAATGGGGTGGCAGGTCAGCCTTTTAGTGCTCATACTATATGCTGCACACTGTATCAAATTGGTCTGCATGGCTTTAATCCCAGAAGGAAGCCTCTTCTGAAGACAAAGTACAAGAAAGCCAGCAAACAGTTTGCTGAAAACATGCAGACTAAGGACATGGATTACTGGAAACATGTCCTGTGGTCTGATAAGACTAAGCTAAAACGTAGTTGATTCAGATGGTGTCAAGTGTGTGTGGCAGCAACCAAGTGAGGAGTACAAAGACAAGTGTGTCTTGCCTACAGTCAAGCATGGTGGTGGAAGTGTCATGGTTTGGGCTGCATGAGTGCTGCTGCACTGGGGGCCTACTTAAGGGAACCATGAATGCCAAAAGGTTCTGTGATATGCTAAGGCAGAGTATGATCTCTTCCCTTAGAGACTGGGCCACAGGGCAGTATTCCAACATGATACTGAGGGTAAAGGTAATATACTGGCTAAGCATGTCTCCAGACCTAAACCCATTTAGCATCTGTGGCGAATCCTCAAATGGAAGGTGAGGGAGTGCAAAGTCTCTACATCCCCCAGTTATGTGATATCATCATAGATTTGTGGAAGAAGACTCCAGTGACAACCTGTGAAGCTCGGGTGAACTCAGTGCCCAAAAAAGCTTAAAGCAGTGCTGGAAAATAATTGACACTTTGGGGCCAGTCTGAACATTTCCACTTAGGAGTTTACTCACTTTTGCTGCCAAGGTTTAGACATTAATGGATGTGTGCTAAATTATTTTTATTGGACAACAACATTAAACACTGTTTTACATTATGTACACTACTTTGTAACATAACACTCATTTCTTTAGTGTTGTCACATAAAAAAAAGCAATAATAAATAAATTATTTACAAACATGTAAAGGGTGTACTCACTTATATGCACACTCACGCAGTAGTTGTAGAAATATGTAGATGCAAGTGGATAAACAATACAGGGTTACATAGGTGGGACAGACAGCTGAACTGCCAGGCTGTATACAGAGGTGTCTAGTGCGCTGGATAGATACTTCCTGCTAGGAGTTACCATGCCAATTCAGCCTCTGTTTAACCCCTTAACGACGCAGGACGTATATTTACGTCCTGCGCCGGCTCCCGCGATATGAAGCGGGATCGCGCCGCGATCCCGCATCATATCGCGTCGGTCCCGGCGGTAATCAACGGCCGGGACCCGCGGCTAATACCACACATCGCCGATTGCGGCGATGTGCGGTATTAACCCTTTAGAAGCGGCGGTCAAAGCTGACCGCCGCTTCTAAAGTGAAAGTGAAAGTGACCCGGCTGCTCAGTCGGGCTGTTCGGGACCGCCGCAGTGAAATCGCGGCGTCCCGAACAGCTGATCGGACACCGGGAGGGCTCTTACCTGCCTCCCCGGTGTCCGATCGACGAATGACTGCTCCGTGCCTGAGATCCAGGCAGGAGCAGTCAAGCGCCGATAATGCTGATCACAGGCGTGTTAATGCACGCCAGTGATCAGCATTAGAGATCAGTGTGTGCAGTGTTATAGGTCCCTATGGGACCTATAACACTGCAAAAAAAATGTAAAAAAAAAGTGTTAATAAAGGTCATTTAACCCCTTCCCTAATAAAAGTTTGAATCACCCCCCTTTTCCCATAAAAAAAATAAAACAGTGTAAAAAAAATAAAAAATAAACATATGTGGTATCGCCGCGTGCGTAAATGTCCGAACTATAAAAATATATCATTAATTAAGCCGTACGGTCAATGGCGTACGCGCAAAAAAATTCCAAAGTCCAAAAAAGCGTATTTTGGTCACTTTTTATATCATTAAAAAATGAATAAAAAGTGATCAAAAAGTCCGATCAAAACAAAAATCATACCGATAAAAACTTCAGATCACGGCGCAAAAAATGAGTCCTCATACCACCCCATACGTGGAAAAATAAAAAAGTTATAGGGGTCAGAAGATGACATTTTTAAACGTATAAATTTTCCTGCATGTAGTTATGATTTTTTCCAGAAGTGCGACAAAATCAAACCTATATAAGTAGGGTATCATTTTAACCGTATGGACCTACAGAATAATGATAAGGTGTAATTTTTACCGAAATATGCACTGCGTAGAAACGAAAGCCCCCAAAAGTTACAAAATGGCGTTTTTTTTTCGATTTTGTCGCACAATGATTTTTTTTTCCGTTTCGCCGTGCATTTTTGGGTAAAATGACTAATGTCACTGCAAAGTAGAATTGGCGACGCAAAAAATAAGCCATAATATGGATTTTTAGGTGGAAAATTGAAAGGGTTATGATTTTTAAAAGGTAAGGAGGAAAAAACGAAAGTGCAAAAACGGAAAAACCCTGAGTCCTTAAGGGGTTAAAGGGGTACTCCAGTGGAAAACATATATATTTTTTTTGTCAACTGGTGCCAGAAAGTTAAACAGATTTGCAAATTACTTCTATTAAAAAAATCTTAATCCTTCCAGTACTGCTGCTGCTGAACACTACAGAGGAAATTCTTTTCTTTTTGGAACACAGAGCCCTCTGCTGACATCATCACCACAGTGCTCTCTGCTGACATCTCTGTCCATTTTAAGAACTGTCCAGAGTAGGAGAAAATCCCTATAGAAAACATATGCTGCTATGGACAGTTCCTAAAATGGACAGAGATGTCAGCAGAGAGCACTGTGGTCATGATGTCAGCAGAGAGCTCTGTGTTCCAAAAAGAAAATAATTCCCTCTGTAGTATTTAGCAGCTAATAAGTACTGGAAGGATTACAATTTTTTTATAGAAGTAATTTACAAATCTGTTTAACTTTCTGGCACCAGTTGATTTAACCCCTTAAGGACTCAGGGTTTTTCCGTTTTTGCACTTTCGTTTTTTCCTCCTTACCTTTTAAAAATCATAACCCTTTCAATTTTCCACCTAAAAATCCATATTATGGCTTATTTTTCTGCATCACCAATTCTACTTTGCAGTGACATCAGTCATTTTGCCCAAAAATTCACGAAAAAACGGAAAAAAAAATAATTGTGCGACAAAATCAAAGAAAAAACGCCATTTAGTAACTTTTGGGGGCTTCCGTTTCTGCACAGTGCATATTTCGGTAAAAATTACACCTTATCATTATTCTGTAGGTCCATACGGTAAAAATGATACCCTACTTATATAGGTTTGCTTTTGTCGTACTTCTGGAAAAAATCATAACTACATGCAGGAAAATTTATACGTTTAAAAATGTCCTCTTCTGACCCCTATAACTTTTTTTATTTTTCCACATACAGGGCGGTATAGGACTCATTTTTTGCGCCGTGATCTGAAGTTTTTATCGGTACGATTTTTGTTTTGATCGGACTTTTTGATCACTTTTTATAAATTTTTTAATGGTATAAAAAGTGACCAAAATACGCTTTTTTGGACTTTGGATTTTTTTTGCGCTTACGCCATTGACTGTGCGGTTTAATTAATGATATATTTTTATAGTTCGGACGTTTATGCACGCGGCGATACCACATATGTTTATTTTTATTTTTATTTACACTGTTTTATTTTTTTTATGGGAAAAGGGGGATGATTCAAACTTTTATTAGGGAAGGGGTTAGATGACCTTTATTAACACTTTTTTTTAACATTTTTTTTGCAGTGTTATAGGTCCCATAGGGACCTATAACACTGCACACACTGATCTCTCATCCTGATCACAGGCGTGTATTAACACGCATGTGATCAGTGTTATCGGCGCTTGACTGCTCCTGCCTGGATCTCAGGCACGGAGCAGTCATTCGTCGATCGGACACCGAGGAGGCAGGTAAGGGCCCTCCCGGTGTCCTGCAAGCTGTTCGGGATGCCGCAATTTCACCGCGGCGATCCCGAACAGCCCGACTGAGCAGCCGGGATACTTTCACTTTAGCTTTAGAAGCGGCGGTCAGCTTTGACCGCCGCTTCTAAAGGGTTAATACCGCACATCACCGCGATCGGCAATGTGTGGTATTAGCCGCGGGTCCCGGCCGTTGATGAGCGCCGGGACCGACGCGATGTGATGCGGAGTGCTGGGGGCTGCATGAGAGAATGCTGGGGTCCCCAGCAGCAGGACCCCCGCAAGCAGACATCTTATCCTCTATCCTTTGGATAGGGGATAAGATGTCTTAGGGCCGGAGTACCACTTTAAGACACTGAAATCATGAAAGTATCTAGGGGAAACACTTAGGGGGATATTTATCAAAGCTGTCTGTGTCCCGCATCAATATAGACCAAACTACAGAGGGTTAGTCTGGTCTATTGTGCGCCTAATTTATCAAATGGCGCACGGCTCTTGATAAATTCTGTGCACAGACTTCGGGATCTATGCTTTAGTCTATATTTAAACCTGCTCCAGCATGGTCTAACATTTCGGCGTACTTTCAGCCGATGCGACTTGTCGCTGAAAAGTCGCTTTTGATAAATTCAGCACCAATGCATTTTTCAATGCATTTCAGTCTAAAATAGACTAGCATGGCTCACATTCTAAAAATCCTCTAGAGCAAAAGTCGCAGAAAAGTCGCACAGATTTAGACTGCGACTTTCTGTGCGACAAATTTAGACAAGAAAAAACAGTCTAAATCCTTTGATAAATCTCCCCCTTAGTAAACATGTTTTCTTAGTTTTGGACAAGTGAGGAAAATAGTACATAGTAAATTAACATAAAACATTTCATTTGATAAACTTTTCAGAGGGGGATGTGAGAATGTGGTTCACATCTTTGAAAACTATTAAGACACATGGATGAATTAATACTAATAATCTTCGCGGAATTGCAGCTCATAAGAAATATGCATAAGCCAACAGAAGCAACAATAACACCGCAGAGAGGTTTCCAAATAATATTCCCCTGTAGCAACTGTGTCTTGTTAGTATGAAAATACTGCAGCAGTTGTGGTAAACTAATTTCTATTAGCAGAAGATGAAGAGTGCCTAATGGTAAATTTACCACATTACTTCCAGTGCATATGAAATTGTAGCAATAAAATCATAGTATACTACTAACATTGTCATGTCTAGCATAAATTGGAACTAGAATGATCTCTCGTCATGAGATCTGTAGTAAAAATGACCAAATAGCGCCACCAAGTGTGGACATTAGTACACCACACCCATGTATATGAACACTGTATTCCGATCTGAAGTACTGCAGTGCCATCTACTACTCAAGAATATGAACTGCAGATAGTGCATAAGTGTAAGTGCTATGAATTGCTCTTAGCCATATACATTGTATTTGAAATAAATGTAAAACAACTTGAAAATGTCACTGTTGCTAAACAATATTTAGCCCATCAGGCTGCAAGCAAACTCAAATCTTGTTTGGCGTTTTTTTTTTTTTTAATCCTCCATGGTGCAGTTTTTGTGACTTAAAAAAAATAAAAATAAATAATAATAATAATTAGTATTAGTATAGCATTATGTAACATTTTTTCCCTAAGTTTTTTTTTCATTACAAGTCACATGATTCTTTCAAGTGACTCAAGGATTTCTAATGAAGAATTGTGTACACGCACACATGTGTTTGTTTAGGCCTTAAGGACTTTTTATCGCCAGGTATGTGGCAGTTTTTTTGTTTTTTTTAAAGAAATCAGCTCTGGTTTTCTAATCGTTGATAACCCTTTAAACCTGTTATGGATACAGAGTATAAATTTACGTCACTGACGTCCGGACTTAATGCACCAGGGTTAGGTCACTTTGAAGCGAGCGCAGGAGGTTCAGCTGAGACAGGAGATTAAGGGGTTGTACCAAGATACATCATTTATGGCTATATACGCCATTCACCTGCATTAAAGGGGTACTCCGCTGCTCAGTGTTTGAAACAAATTGGTCCGAATGCTGGAGTTGGCGCCGGGAGCTCGTGACGTCATAGCCCTGTCCCCTCATTATGTCACACCCCACCCCCTCAATGTAAGTCTATGGGAGGGGTCGTGACGGCCGTCACGCCCCCTCCCATAGACTTGCATCGAGGGGGCGTGCTATGATGTCCCGAGTTTCCGGCTCCAGCGTTCAGAACAGTTTGTTCCAAACACTGAGCAGCGGAGTACCCCTTTAAGAGTTATAAGCAAGCAGCTGGTGAACTGGTGGATGAAAGGTATATATCACTTAGGCTTTTTGCCTCAGTGACAAAGAACTGGAGTCTGGGTCCGGGTTTTGGGAGTGACCAGAAGGTTCCGAGGATAAAGTCACTCCCAGGCTCCAGTTCGGGTGTGTTTCAGAGGCCTGAGCTGGACACACAGGTGTGTGTTCCTTGCCAAAGAGCAGGAGTAAGGATTGTCTCTGAAGCAAGACCTGTTTGTCTGAAGAATATTGGACACTGACACATTGCACCAAAAGACTGAGTTGTGAGATTGAATCTGCCAAGTTTTGGGTGAGAAGCTCAGAAGTTTATGTAAAGAACCTGATGTGAAGGACATTCAAATTTCAGTTTTATCACATTCAAAACTTATTGCTGTATGTAACCTGCTACAATAAACCCAGAACTATTGAACTGTGAACCTGCCTGGTTGCTTCTGTTTGCTTGGTGGAAAGACTGTTTAAATGGTAACAGGGTCAGGAACTGCTTCAAACAGATCATACAAGTCAACAATTTTGAAAAGCAAATGACCTTCGAATCTGTACTACTTGTCTTCCATTCAGATTATGGCCTTCTCATCAGTACTATTGCTCTTCCAATCAGACTATGGCCTTCTCATCAGTACTATTGCTCTTCCAATCAGACTATGGACTTCTCATCAGTACTTTTGGTTTTCCAATGAAACTATCGCCTTCTCATCAGTACTATTGGTCTTCCAATCAGATCATGGCCTTCTTATCACTACTATTGTCTTCCAATCGGATTATGGCCTTCTCCTCAGTACTATTGGTCTTCCAATCAGACTATGGCCTTGTCATCAGTACTATTGATCTTCCAATCAGACTATGGCCTTCTCATCAGTACTATTGGTCTTCCAATCAGACTATGGCCTTCTCATCAGTACTATTGGTCTTCCAATCAGACTATGGACTTCTCATCAGTACTAATGGTCTTCTAATCAGACTATGGCCTTCTCATCAGTACTATTGTCTTCCAATCAGACTATGACATTCTCATCAGTACTTTTTCTTTTCCAATCAAATTATGGCCTTCTCATCAGTACTATTGGTCTTCCAATCAGATCATGGCCTTCTTATCACTACTATTGTCTTCCAATCAGACTATGGCCTTCTCCTCAGTACTATTGGTCTTCCAATCAGACTATGGCCTTGTCATCAGTACTATTGGTCTTCCAATCAGACTATGGCCTTCTCATCAGTACTATTGGTCTTCCAATCAGACTATGGACTTCTCATCAGTACTATTGTCTTCCAATCAGACTATGACATTCTCACCAGTACTTTTGGTTTTCCAATCAAACTATGGCCTTCTCATTAGATCATGGCCTTCTCATCGATACTAGTGGCCTTCTAATCAGTAATATTGGCCTTCTAATCAGTACTATTGGCTTTTCCATTAACTATGGCCTTCTTGTCAGTAGTACTGGCCTTCACATCAAGCTATGGCCTTCTCATAAGTACTATTGGCCTTCTCATCAGTAGTATTAACCTTCCAATCAGACTATGACCTTCTCATCAGTACTACATGTCTTCCAATCAGACTATGGCCTTCACATCAATACTATTGGTCTTTCCATCAGATAAATGTCTTCTCATCAGTACTGTTGGCCTTTCTGTCAGACTATGGCCTTCTCATCATCATTATTGACCTTCCATTTAGACTATGGCCTTCTCATCAGTAACGTTGGCCACTCTTTATCAGATTTAGGCCTTCTCATCTATTGGCCTTCCATTTAGACTATGACATTTTCATTAGACTATGGCCTTACAATCAGACCATGGACTTTTTATCAAACTGTGGCCTTCCCATCAGTACTATTGGCCTTCCCATCAGACTATGGCCTTCCCATCAGTACTATTGGCCAGTCAGACTATGGCCTTCTCATCTCATTTTTAAATGCAATGGTGATATTTCTAATTACATGAATCACATTTTCATGACAGTTTTTATAATAGTATTTTTGATACTATTAATTATACCACCATTGTTAATATTACTATATTTTCTTCTTATTGTTATTATTTAGCTTATGAAAACAAAAACATATACACTTATAAGGCAGATAAAAACGCTGCTGATAATAGCTATGCATCACATTCTTACTTAAGTGTAAATAATTTCACAAGATGCATGAGCTACCACATGATACATCATGTAAGAAATTCATGAGCATGTGGAGAAAACCTGGGTGGCTTTATTGCTTGCCCTATTCAACAGATGGTGTCAAGTAGAGTATTCCCCCACTTGCTCTTGTGTTATTTTTGTGCAGAACATTTCAGTGTCCCCATGTGGCTAGAGATTTCACCACTGTACACCTAACAGCTGACACAATGCAAGACTAACAGCTGCCAGAGAGCACAGTGCTCACATTCTTATATATAAACATTAGAAGCTGTTCCATAGTCTAGAACTACAGGTGTAGTTAACAAGGTTTCTCAATAAATAGAAAGGACCGCCTTGGGCAAGCTTTTAAACAGCTATAATCTGAGGTCACACCAAAGGAAAACCCTGTGGTCAACAATGTTCCACAGTCTTTTCTGCCAAGTAACAGACCTGTCCATCAACTAAAGGTCATCATTCACCTTAGATAGCTATCAGACAAACACATGGTTTGTTCACACATTGAAGACGTGTCTTGGGTTTTACCATGATTTTTCAAAAAATATGGCAAAACCATAGCATTTTGTCAAAATTTCAGAAAGTATGAGCCATAACATTACGACAACACATGCATAAGCAGGAATGGATTAAAGTATATTGTGATTACTTTTCTCAGGTGCTATCAAGATTTTTTACACTGTCTTTATTTTTCTGTTTTTTTTTACCCTTTAAATGGACTTAAATGTACTTCACACCAGGACGTACCTTTCCATCCAGGAGCTGCACTAATTTCACTCATGGTGGTTACCGGCTGCTATGAAAATTCTAATAGCGTCATCTTAAGCATAACAGGGGCTTTATAAGACTCATCACACCACCCACGGCATGGCCGTAGGGGTACGATGAGCCAAGATGGTGGCCTGAGGTCTCCTCACCTGTCTACCGCCACTCTGCTGCAGTCTTCTTCTTTGATCTGCATTCTGGCAGACCAGAGAAGTAGATTGCAGATAGTACTGATCAGTGCTATGCCTATACATAGCACTAAATAGTTCCTATGGGGACATAAAAAATATAGTAAAAAAAAGTTGTAACAATGTGAATAAGCCCCTCCACCATAAAGAATCTAAATCACTCCTTTTTTATTTTACAAAAAAATGGAAAAATAAATAAAAATGAATAAATATATTTGGTATCGGCATGTGTGTAAATTTCCAATATATTACAATATTATGTTAATGATCCCATAGAGAAACGTAAACAAAACAACAACAAAAAATCTAAATTGCTGCTTTTTGGACACAACACATCCCAAAAATGTTTTATGAAAAGTGATTAAAAAGTCATATATGCCAAAACATGATACCGATAAAAACTACAGATCATTGTGCAAAAAACTTACCTTTATAGAGCCCTGTATTTGGAAAAATTAGAAAGTTATAGTGGTCAGAATAGGGCACTTTTAACCCCTTAAGGACCAGGCCAATTTTGTTTTTGCACTTTAGTTTTTTCCTCCTCCCCTTCTAAAAATCATAACACTTTCTTATTTGTGGGGTGAAACAAACATTTTGTAACTTTTGGGGGCTTTCGTTTCTATGCAGTGCACTTTTCGGTAAAAATGACACTTTATATTTACTCTTTAGGTCCATAAGGTTACAAGGATACCCAATTTATGTAGGTTTTATTTTATTTTACTACTTTAAAAAAAATTATAACTACATGCACTAAAATTAGTATGTTTTAAATTGTAATCTTCTGACCCCTATAACTTTTCTTTACATTTTCCGCCTACAAGACTATATGAGGGCTAATTTTTTTGTGTCATGATCTGTAGTTTTTCTTGGTACCTTTTTTGCTTTTATGGGACTTTTTGATCAGTTTTTATAAAAAAATAAATAAAAATGGTCTCTAAGGTGACTAAAATTGCACAATTTTGGACTTTTTAAAATTTGTTTACGTGTATGCCAACGACCGTGCAGTTTATCTACCCTTATATTTTTATATTTTGGACATTTACGCACACGGCGGTACCACACATGATTATTTAGTTTCATTATTTCTTTATTTTACTTAAAAATGGGAAAAGGGGGGATTTAAACTTTTATTAGGAAGGGGTTAATTCACTTTTGTTAACTTTTTTTTAGCAGTTGTTTTTTTTTTTAGTCCCCCATAGGGGGCTATAACATGCAATTTTCTGATTGCATATACTGATCAATGCTATGCTAGGGCACTGATATTGATCAGTGTTATTGGTGCTCTGCTGCTCCAGCCTGCATGGCTGGCTGGGAGCAGCAGAGGACCGATCAGATGGCAAGGAGGCAGGTAAGGGCCCTCCCACGTCCTCTCAGCTGATTGGTACATCGCGGTTTCCCTGGAATGGTCCCGATCAGCTCCGCCAAGCTGCTGGGATACTTTTACTTTATTTTTAGATGCCACAATCAACTTTGATCATGGCATCTAAAGGGTTAATGCTGGGCATGTGCCCGATAGGCGGTGCTCGGGATTACCCCAGATCCTGGCTGCTGATAGCAGTCGGGACCCACGGGGTTTGAAGCATGCTCAGCTCATGAGTAGCCTTCAAACCCCTGTAACGGGACCAGGGTGTACAGGTATGCCCTTGGTCCTCAAGTACCGGGATGCAAGGGCTTACCTGTACACCCTTGATCCCCAACAGATTAACCCCTTAAGGACACAGCCCTTTTTCACCTTAAGGACTGAACCCTTTTTCGCAATTCTGACCACCGTCGCTTTATGCATTAATAACTCGAAAAAGCTTTTACCGAATATTCTGATTCTGAGAATGATTTTTCATGACATATTCTACTTTATTTTGGTGGTAAATTTTCGGCGTTATTTGCATCCTTTTTTGGTGAACAATCCCAAACTTTCCTGAAAATTTAGAAAATTTAGCATTTTTCTAACTTTGAAGCTCTCCGCTTGTAAGGAAAATGGATATTCCAAATAAATTTTATTTTTATTCACAAATACAATATGTCCACTTTATGTTGGCATCATAAAATGGACATATTTTTACTTTTTGAAAAAATTAGAGGGCTTCAAAGTAGAGCAGCAATTTTCAAAAGTGAAAATTGCTAAATCTGAAGGGACAGATGTTACAGAACTACAACTCCTAGCATGCCTGGGCAGTCTAGGCATGCTGAGAGTTGTAGTTTGGCAACATCTGGAGGGCTACCGTTTTGGGCACCACTGTAACAGTGGTCTCCAAACTGTGACCCTCCAGATGTTGCAAAACTACAACACCAAGCATGCCCAGACAGCCTTTGGCTGTCTGGTCATGCTGGGAGTTGCAGTTTGGCACCCACTAGGAAGGGCAGCAGTAAATATCACTTACTGCCCCCTTCCTTACCCCCCCCCCCCCACTGTCGTTTCCCTAAATGCGCCTGTCTCCAGCAATGATCGGCGGTCCCCACGCGGTCCCCACCCAACCCAATGTCCTGCGCTGCTATTGGTCAGAATCAGTTCTGACCAATGGCAGGGGATAGGAGGAGATCACAGCACTGCGACCTTGCTCCTATCCCTCAGGATGATCAGGGGTGTCATTGACAGCTCCGATGATCCCTATTTTCCGGGTGATCGGGTCACCAGAGACCCGATCAGCCCGGAATAGCAGAAAATTGCATGTCTGAATTGACATGCGATTTTCTGTGATCGCCGTGAGACCCCTCGGCGATGTGCCGGGATGCCTGCCGAATGATTTCAGCAGGCATCCCGATCCGGTCCCCAACCGGCTAGCGGCGGGGACCGGAATTCCCACAGGCGTATGCATACGCCTCACGTCCTTAAGGACTCGGGATGCAGGGCGTATGCATACGCCTGGCGTCCTGAAGAGGTTAAAATACTTATTTTGTTTAAAAAGTTTCTTTAAGCAGTACAGTAATGGAAAAGCATGGAAACATACGTATCATTTAATCGTACTGACCCACAGAATAAAGAAAACATGGCAATGTCATTATAAAGTGCAATTGCAATTTTGGTAAAATGGTTTTGGGGGGGGGGCATGTCACATTTAGGAAGCCCCTATGATGCCATAACAGCAAAAAAAATAAAAAATAAACACATGGCGTACTATTTTGGAAACTACACCCCTCAAGGCACGTAACAAGGGGTACAGTGAGCCTTAACACCCTAAAGGTGTTTGACGACTTTTCGGTAAAGTCAGATGTGTAAATGATTTTTTTCCCCATTA
Organism: Hyla sarda; assembly: GCF_029499605.1. Taxonomy (NCBI): domain Eukaryota; kingdom Metazoa; phylum Chordata; class Amphibia; order Anura; family Hylidae; genus Hyla; species Hyla sarda. The sequence continues at coordinate 232,569,018 of NC_079189.1, read as the reverse complement.
ATATACAGGTTTCTTTTTCTCAAATTTACCATTTTTACAAGAGGTAATAGGAGAAAATGCCCCCAAAATTTTTAACTCCACTTCTAAAATACCCCATGTGTGGACATAAAGTGCTCTGCAGAGGGAACTACAATGCACAGAAGAGAAGGAGCCACATTTGTCTTTTTCAAAGCAAATTTTGGTGAAATCGTTTTTGGGGGGCATGTTGCATTAGGATGCCCCTAGGGTGCCAGAACAGAAAAAAAAAACACATGGCACACTATTTTGGAAACTACATCCCTCAAGGCACGTAACAAGTGGTACAGTGAGTCTTTACACCCCAATTTTCCGCTAATGTTGGATGTGAAAATGAAAAAATTAGATTTTTTTCACTAAAATGCTGGTGTTACTCCAAATTTTTAATTTTCACAAGGGGTAATATGAGAAAAAGCCTCCCAAAATTTATAACACCATTTCTTCTGAGTATGGAAATACCCCATATGTGGATGTAAAGTGCTCTACGGGCAAACAGAATGCTCAGAAGAGAAGGAAAGCCATTGGGCTTCTGGAGAGATAATTTGTTTGTAATGGAAGTTAGGGGCCATATGCATTTACATAACCCCCAGGCTGCCAGAACAGTCCCCCCCCCCCCCACACACACAAACATTTGACCCCATTTTCGAAACTACACCCCTCACAGTGAGCAGTGAGCACCTACACCCAACTGGCATTTGACAGATCTTTGGAACAGTGGGCTGTGCAAATGAAAAATTACATTTTTCATTTTCACGGACCACTGTTACAAAAATCTGTCAGACACCTGTCACGATCCCGGCTGGTAGGAGGTGGATTCTCTGTGCCAGAGAGGGATTGGCGAGGACCGTGCTAGTGGACCGGTTCTAAGTCACTACTGGTTTTCACCAGAGCCCGCCGCAAAGCGGGATGGTCTTGCTGCGGCGGTAGTGACCAGGTCGTATCCACTAGCAACGGCTCAACCTCTCTGACTGCTGAAGATAGGCGCGGTACAAGGGAGTAGACAGAAGCAAGGTCGGACGTAGCAGAAGGTCGGGGGCAGGCGGCAAGGTTCGTAGTCAGGGTGGATAGCAGAAGTTCTGGTACACAGGCTTTGGACACACAAAACGCTTTCACTGGCACAAGGCAACAAGATCCGGCAAGGGAGTGCAGGGGAGGAGGTCAGATATAGTCAGGGAGCAGGTGGAAGCCAATTAAGCTAATTGGACCAGGCACCAATCATTGGTGCACTGGCCCTTTAAGTCTCAGGGAGCTGGCGCGCGCGCGCCCTAGAGAGCGGAGCCGCGCGCGCCAGCACATGACAGCAGGGGACGGGAACGGGTAAGTGACCTGGGATGCGATTCGCGAGCGGGCGCGTCCCGCTGTGCGAATCGCATCCCCGACGGCCATGACAGTGCAGCGCTCCCGGTCAGCGGGACCGACCGGGGCACTGCGGAGAGAGAGACGCCGTACGCGCTCCGGGGAGGAGCGGGGACCCGGAGCGCTAGGCGTAACAGTACCCCCCCCCTTAGGTCTCCCCTTCTCTTTGTCCGGTAACTGCCTCCCCTGGGATGAGGACACCGGGAAAGGATGGAGGAATTCCTCAACGGCAGGCAGTACAGCAGGAGTGGGAATGGGGAGGGAGGGCAGAGGGCGAGGCCTGGCACGGGGCAGTGTGACACCAGGACGAGGGCCATGAGGAGGCACCGAGGTTTGCCTGACTGGACTGGGAGGGGGGGAGAGGCACTTCTTAAGGCGGGCAGAGTCCATAACGACCTTAGGGAGACCAGATACAGGAGGAACCACAGGGTCACGGCAGGGAGTACAGGGAACCGGTTTAAGGCAGTCCTTGAAGCAAGAGGTACCCCAGCTCTTGATCTCCCCTGTGGACCAATCCAGGGTTGGGGAATGGTGTTGAAGCCAGGGTAGTCCAAGGAGAATTTCAGAAGTGCAATTGGAGAGGACCAAAAACTCAATTTTCTCATGATGAGGTCCGATGCACATTAGGAGGGGCTCCGTGCGGAAACGCACGGTGCAATCCAACCTGGCTCCGTTGACCGCGGAAATGTGGAGTGGCTTGACAAGACGGATCACCGGGATGCGGAATTTATTCACCAAGGACTCCCGAATAAAATTCCCAGAGGCACCAGAGTCCGGGCAGGCCACGGCTGAGAGGGAAGAGCTGGCTGAAGGAGAAATCCGTACAGGCACCGTGAGACGTGGAGAAGCCGACTTAGCATCAAGAGACGCCACACCCACGAGAGCTGGGTGCGAGCGTGCGTTTCCCAGACGTGGAGGACGGATAGGGCAATCCACCAAAAAATGTTCGGTACTGGCACAGTACAGACAAAGATTCTCTTCCTTACGGCGATTCCTCTCTTCCAGGGTCAGGCGAGACCGATCCACTTGCATGGCCTCCTCGGCGGGAGGCCTAGGCGCAGATTGCAATGGAGACTGTGGGAGAGGTGTCCAGAGATCTAAGTCTTTTTCCTGGCGGAGCTCTTGATGCCTCTCAGAAAAACGCATGTCAATGCGAGTGGCTAGATGAATGAGTTCATGCAGGTTAGCAGGAGTATCTCGTGCGGCCAGAACATCTTTAATGTTGCTGGATAGGCCTTTTTTAAAGGTCGCGCAGAGGGCCTCATTATTCCAGGAAAGTTCAGAAGCAAGAGTACGGAATTGTATGGCGTACTCGCCAACGGAAGAATTACCCTGGACCAGGTTCAGCAGGGCAGTCTCAGCAGAAGAGGCTCGGGCAGGTTCCTCAAAGACACTTCGAATTTCCGAGAAGAAGGAGTGTACAGAGGCAGTGACGGGGTCATTGCGGTCCCAGAGCGGTGTGGCCCATGACAGGGCTTTTCCAGACAGAAGGCTGACTACGAAAGCCACCTTAGACCTTTCAGTAGGAAACTGATCCGACATCATCTCCAAGTGCAGGGAACATTGCGAAAGAAAGCCACGGCAAAACTTAGAGTCCCCATTAAATTTGTCCGGCAAGGACAGGCGGAGGCTAGGAGTGACCACTCGCTGCGGAAGAGGTGCAGGAGCTGGCGGAGGAGATGGTTGCTGCTGCTGTAGCTGAGACTGAAATTGCTGTAGCTGTGACTGAAGCTGCTGTAGCTGCGACTGGAGTTGCTGAGTCATGGTGGTCAAGTACGACAGCTGGTGATCTTGTTGGGCAATCTGTCGGGCTTGCTGGGCGACCAGTGTGGGGAGGTCGGTGACAACTGGCAGAGGAACTTCAGCGGAATCCATGGCCGGATCTACTGTCACGATCCCGGCTGGTAGGAGGTGGATTCTCTGTGCCAGAGAGGGATTGGCGAGGACCGTGCTAGTGGACCGGTTCTAAGTCACTACTGGTTTTCACCAGAGCCCGCCGCAAAGCGGGATGGTCTTGCTGCGGCGGTAGTGACCAGGTCGTATCCACTAGCAACGGCTCAACCTCTCTGACTGCTGAAGATAGGCGCGGTACAAGGGAGTAGACAGAAGCAAGGTCGGACGTAGCAGAAGGTCGGGGGCAGGCGGCAAGGTTCGTAGTCAGGGTGGATAGCAGAAGTTCTGGTACACAGGCTTTGGACACACAAAACGCTTTCACTGGCACAAGGCAACAAGATCCGGCAAGGGAGTGCAGGGGCAGTGATCAGATATAGTCAGGGAGCAGGTGGAAGCCAATTAAGCTAATTGGACCAGGCACCAATCATTGGTGCACTGGCCCTTTAAGTCTCAGGGAGCTGGCGCGCGCGCGCCCTAGAGAGCGGAGCCGCGCGCGCCAGCACATGACAGCAGGGGACGGGAACGGGTAAGTGACCTGGGATGCGATTCGCGAGCGGGCGCGTCCCGCTGTGCGAATCGCATCCCTGACGGCCATGACAGTGCAGCGCTCCCGGTCAGCGGGACCGACCGGGGCGCTGCGGAGAGAGAGACGCCGTACGCGCTCCGGGGAGGAGCGGGGACCCGGAGCGCTAGGCGTAACAACACCTGTGGGGTGTAAATGAAAAGTATAGGTTAACACCAGCATGTTAGTGTAAAAAAAATATTTTTTTACAATAACATGCTGGTGTAGACCCCAACTTTACCTTTTCATAAGAGGTAAAAGGAGAAAAAGCTCCCCAAAATTTGTTAGGCAATTTCTCCAGAGTACGGAAATACCCCATGTGTGGCACTAAACTGTTGCCTTGAAATACAACAGGGCCCCGAAGTGAGAGAGCGCCATGCGCATGTAAAGACTCGCGGCAGTAGGCAGGATTCTGAGAAGGTAGTGGATCCGCTGGACCTGTGTGGCAGATGATGTGGACCGTGCCAGGGAGCGGAGTTGTTACCCCTGGCACAACTCGACCACACAGGCAGCTGAGGTGATGCCAGGCACAGGAGGGATCAGGCAAGACGTGGTCTGGATAGTAGGAGGTCAGGGCTGACGGCACAGGTGCGTAGACAGGAACATAGCAGGAGGCCAAAAGGCAGGCGGCAAGGAGCAAGGTCAGATCACGGAATAAAAGGGTCTGGAACACGGCAAGGTAACACAGAATACGCTTTCTCTTGGCACTAGGGCAACAAAGATCCAGCAGGGAGTGATCAGAGGTGCAGATATTTATTTAAAAAAAACAGTGCGGTGCAAAACATAATTACAGGCGCACTGGCCCATAAAATCAGAGAGCTCCAGTGTGCACGTGCCCTAGGTGACGGGGGAAGGCGCACCGGCGTTGAAGGAGGACGGAGGTGAGAGACGGGCTGAGACTTGCATGCGGGCGCATCCTGAGATGCGAATCCCAGCCCCAACAGCTGGGGAAGTGAGAGGGGGATGCGCTCACAGCTAGCGTGTCTGGCCAGAGCGCTGGATGTAACAGCGCATTTGAGGCTTAAATTATAGATTTGCATAGGGACGGAACCGGGATGCAAGCATTACATTACTTGCCTCCGACACCAAAAATACCCTATGACACAGTCTTTCCCAAACAGGGTGCCTCCAGCTGTTGCAAAACTCCCAGCATGCCTGGACAGTCAATGGCTATCCGGCAATACTGGGAGTTGTTGTTTTGCAACAGCTGGAGGCTCAATTTTGGAGGCGGGGGGGGGGGGGGGTTAGTAATTGTGTAAGGGTGTGTATATGTAGTGTTTTACTTTTTACTTTGTGTAGTAGTGTAGTGTTTTTAGGGTACATTCAAACAGGCGGGGGTTCACAGCGAGTTTCCCTCTGGGAGTTTGAGCTGCAGCGGAAAATTTGCCGCATCTCGAGCTTCAATCGGGAAGCTCACTGTAAACAGGGTATATTCACACGGTGGGGGGGGGGAGGGAGTGTCAAACCTCCAACCTCCAGCAAAACTACAACTCCCAGCATGCCCTTTGGCTGTCTGTGCATGCTGGGAGTTGTAGTTATGCAACAGGTGGAGGCACACTGGTTGCAAAACACAATTGTTGCATTCCTGCTCCCCCTGCTCCTAGCGATGTCTCTTTGTAGAAGCAGTGTGTCTCATGTGCATTTATGAAGAAGATTCAATAAATCTGCAATAACCAAATGGTGAGTGCCATTGTCTTACTTTTTCTCTCATCTTGCATGAACAGCTGGAGGCACACTACTACAACTTCCAGCATGCCCTTTGGCTGTCCGTGCATGCTGAGAGTTGTAGTTATGCAATAGCTGGAGGCACACTTTTTCATAGAACGTGCCTCCAGCTGTTGCATAACTATGACTCCCAGCATGCACAGACAGTTAAAGGGCATGCTGGGAGTTGTAGTTGTTTCTTCAACTGTTGCAGAACTTCAAATCCCAGCATGCCCTTTGGCTGTGCATGCTGGGAGTTGATGCTAAGCAACAGCAAGAGGCGAACAGGCCTCCCCTCCTGCTGTATGCTGCCGCCTCCGCCACCACATCTTCTGCTGCTGCCTCCACCTGAAGGGACCTCCACCGACCTCCTGACAGGTAAGGAAGGCCCCAATCACTGTCTCGATCACCGGTTCAGTAGGACAGTGATTGGCCGGTCGTTCTGACCAACCGATCACATGATCGTGAGGTGGCACTCCTGCTCAGACGGCACCTATGTCGGACGGCACCTATCACCCATCAACCTTTTTTTCCGGGTCAATGGAGACCTGATTGACCCGGAATCGCTGCTAATCGTCGGTCTAAATTGACAGGACCCCCCTCGGCGATGTGTCGGGATGTTCTGAATGATTTCAGTGGGCATCCCAGTCCAGTCCCTGCCCGGCGAGTTGGTAAAGTTTCACATCTATTTTTATCTTTATGTTAATGCATGCGGTCACAACACACCTGCACATGGTAGCCAGTGGCAGTATGATCGTAACATGTTGTAGCCACAATGTGTCGACATTTCTTTCATGTTAGATAGGAAACCTGACCATGTTGAATCTCTAGCACTGAGCCTGCATGAAAGGTGCTTAGCTTCATGTAAGGATGTTGGAAAGATGACAATGACCCCTTTTGGTATTTTACACCACAGTAAGCTGTTAGTTTTGTTTTTTAATTAATAAAAGTGGAAGACGCTTTTAATTCACTTAATAAAATGTGATGAAACTCGTACATGCTATTCTTATTGCTGGTTCAGCTGTTTAAATCCTTGCCTAGACTATCTCTACCACTAGAGGGCACTAAAGGTTTTATTTATGTTTGTATTGTCTTAGATTTTACTGAGAGAGTAGTGGATGAATGGAATAGCCTTCCAGCATATGTGGTAGCTTCAAATACAGTGAAGGAGTTTAAGCATGCAAGCAATAGGCATAAAGCTATTCTTTACATAAGATAAGGCCAGGGACTATTTATAGTATTCAGAATATTGGGCCGAATAGTTCTTATCTGCCCACACATTCTACGTTTGTTGTACTTAGTTGAAGCATCTTGGGCAGACACATCTTTTCTATCATCATTCTCTGCAGACCCTCTTAAACTCTGTTAGGTTGGATGGGGTCTGTCAGTGGATGGGCATTTTCAGGTCTCCATATGTTAATTCTTGCGTTGTTTTGGCTGAGTGCTTAGGGTTGTTGTGTTTTAGGAACATGAACCTTAGGCCCAGTTTGAGGTTCAGAGAACTCTGGATCAGGTTTTTATTAAGAAAACAGGATTAGTGTCAGAAGATTGAAAGTCAGCAAGTGGTGACCCAGTACAGGAGTTGCACCCCTGTACCCTGGCTGCCCTGTGATACAGCCTCCATGCAGTGACCACTGGAGCTTACCTGCACCTGTTCCTTTGCATATCTGCTTCTATGCTTTTTATATAGAGTATTTTATATAGAATGTGTTATGCCTTTAAGACCTATTGTCATGTGATTGTAACCCAGTGAGGTGACAGTGACCATGTGACCTAAGGGTGACCTATGGGACCCCACCAGAGTCTCCCCCATATAAGCCCTGGGTAGAGCCTCCTCTCTCTCTTTTTAAATCTTTTCTGAGTTGCAGTAAGGTCAAGTCCTAGGTGTGTGTCTGGAGTCCTAAAGAGGCCTAAAGTCTACCACACAGCCATGGATCCTAAAGTCTAGTTCCCCACAGGTCAAGTCAAAGCCTGGTAAGCTACAGAAGGGGTGAAGTCAGTCATAGTCTGCCATAGTCAAGTCAATCCATGTCAATCTGTCTTCAGTCAGCGTGGCTCTGCAGCAAATTGTCCCAGACCCCCATAAGTCCCAGTAAGCCCTGAGGTCTCTGAAGTTACTGGTCACTTCCTGTTACACCAGTCTGACTTAGTAAAGTTGCCATTGTTCTGTAACTTGGCATCGGAGTCATTATTTTCCCCCGTGCCTAGTCCAGGATCCAGCAGTATTCCTTCGGGTGGTGTAGAGGAAAAACCACACCCTGGCATCATGAACACAATGGGTTAATACCCCCTAGGGTAATTCCATCTGCCCTCATCACACCATCACCACAAAATGTTGTGCCCATTCATAAAAAAAGTAGTAGCAAGGAATTGGGCAACTATAGGCCAGTAAGCCTGACAACAATAGGGGGGAAATTAATGGAAACCATACTAAAGGATTGGATTCGCAAGGCCTGCTTTAGGAGAGGAGGCAACATGGGCAGCTGCTTAAGGCCACCATCCAAAAGGGGGCCCCTTGAAAAGCGTTAAGTCTATACTCACATCACTGCATTTTGGCACAATTTACGCATAATTGCAGTTAACTTGCTGTGTTTTTGCCATGATTTTGAGCAAATAGCGGCAAAATACAGTAGTGTGAGCCTAGCCCTAAAGCTGATTGGGCTGCACAGAGCCCATAGACTGCACACACAGACTTACTATGTATCTGCTAGGACCTGCAATGAATCCAATTGGCTAGGACTTGCAGGTCTTGCAGGTACAATGTAAGTTTGAGTGTGCAGTCTATGGTCTCCGTGTAATGGATATAGAAAAGGAGAAGTTAATAGGGGAAAGTATGGAGGGAGGGGTGTGTGTGTGTGTGTGTGTGGGGGGGGGGGGGGTGATTAAAATAGTCAATCACAGCACATATGTCGCTGCTGAACTAGTAACAAATATTGTGTGGGGGTGGTCGGGGTTGGGTTTGTGATTTAAGAATTTAACCCCTTGAGGACATAGCTGATTTTCATTTTTACACTTTGTTTTTCCCTCCTCGCCTTCTAAGAGCCATAGCTCTTTTATTTTTCCATCTACAGAGCTATCTGAGGGTTTGTTTGTTTTTTGCACGACAAATTGTACTTACTTACTGTACAAATTGTAAGGACACTATTCATTTTACCATAAAATGTATGGTGAAGCCAGAAAATATTATCAATTTTGGAGGATTTTAGTTTTTAGGACACTTACTGGTAAAACTGACTTGTTCTCTTTATTCTGTGAGTTAATACCATTATTACCCACGGTTTAATGGTTTAAGATTAATGTACTACTTTTAAAAGAAACTCAGACTTTTAAACACAATTAGGATGTTTAAAATAGCCCTCCTACCCCCTATAACTTTCTAATTTTTTATTATACAGTATGGGGCTTTATGAGGGCTCATTTTTTTTGGGCTGTGATCTGTAGGTTTTATTGGTTCCACTTTTGCATATATATATATATATATATATATATATATATATATATATATATATATTTTTTTTTTTAATATATATATATATATATATATATATATATATATATATTTTTTTTTTATGGGTAGTATAGTCAAAGACTGCAATGTTGTGCTACCTGAATCATGCTGAATCTCAGCTAATGTAAGTAAATGTGGCCACACATAGAGAAATCTAGTGCAAAACAGTTCTTTCTCTTTAGGTGGTTTATTAAATGCTTAAAATGGCATCATAAAATTTATAATTCCTGCGACCATGGTTTCCTGTAAGCCTGTGGCTTCTTGTGACCATGAATTGTATGTTGCCATTTTAAGCTGTTAATAAACCACCTAAAGAGCAAGTGCTGGATTTCTCTACAAGTTGCTTTTGCTCCACAGCTGTCCATGCACTTTAATTTTGCAGAGGGGGGAGCTCAGCTGATTTGCACCAAATAGGGTCATGTTGCCACATCCAAATTACTGCAGCCAGAAATTCATCTTGGAGGGAATTATAACATTTTTCATGTTATAGTCACGGCCTACTTCTGGCTTGAAGTCCAACCCATTTACTCACATTAGCTGAGATGCAGCACAATTCAGGGAACGCAACAAGGTGATCTTTGATCATGCAATCCAGGGGCCCCATTTTTCATTTCTGCCCAGGGACACACTTAGTCTAAGACCAGTCCTGAGTGTTGGCAAGGTAAGGTGTTGGTCTTTTTGTAACAGGGTTGATGTTCCTGGAGGGATACACCAAATGGAAAAGGATTTAGGTAAACAAGAGGAATGGTCAGCACTCTGGCAGGTTAAATTTTATGTGGATAAAAATGTGGATGTAAAAACCCAAGGGCAGATTATAGAATCAGTGATACATTCCTGACCTCAGTATCTGAGGAAAGGGATTTAGGGGTCATTATTTTAGAAGAATTAATGTAAACAATGTAATAGAGCAGCAGTAAATGCTTGCAAAATCTTGGGTGTAAAGGAAGAGGTATTAGCAGTAGAAAGAGGGTAGCTGCAAGTACAGTGAAGCATGCATGGGATAGGCATAAGGCTATCCTTCATATCAGTGACTATTGATAGTATTCAGAATCATGTTTCTTCACTTTGCTCCATTCCACCTTTGAATTCTGACCAGTCTCCCTGTCCCAGCCACTGAAACGGTTCCCTCCAGTAGGATGCTGCCACCACTATGCTTCGCTTTTTTTGGCAGGTAGATTTAAAAAAAAAAATCTTTATTCACATTTTTTTTTGCATAACATACAAAAACATGGTAACAGTGTACTAAAAAGATGTGGGGAAGCTCCCATTCCTATGTATATCAGTCCAAATTATCCCCTATTTGTCCCCATTAATCCTGTGTTTAATGGGGCTATAAAATCTGCTAAATTCTTGCTTATTTATGTTTTGGTAAACTGTTAAAAGAAGATAGGGAAAATAAGTAAGGTGGGAGGGTGCAGCTGCAGTATTTCAGTCAGCATTGCCATTAAACAGCATGAGGTGAAATCAAAATGAATCAGAAGGGTGGGGGCATCTGATGTTGGCACAGCTCTGACATCACAACCGGGAAGGGAAAAAAAATGGAAGTAAGGAAAAAATGCAGACTGGGCACATTTTATAACTACACTATATCAAATGCTTTTCTAATACTGAGGGCAAGGTTTTTTAAATAATAGTCGATGCAATTTCCTAACAAATTTCGTAAAAAATTGTTGCCAATGAGTAAAACTTGATATTATGCTAGCAATATTTCCTGCAGGGATGAGATAATGGCCTGGTATGAAGGTCAAGACTTAGATATAAGGTTCATATTACAAGTAAAAGATAAGCAATAAGCCACCTGGAGAACCAACATGAATTAAAACCAGAATTGCAGTATCGTTTCCATTTAAATGGGACTTGTTTCTAGGCTGTTTCATCAAAACTCTATTGAACATGAAGATAAAGGGTATGTTCATAAACATTTTGCCCCATTACATAGTAATGCAAGGTTATGGATAGGCATAACATAGGCACATAATTAAAATGAGATAAATCCAGCCATGTAGTACATTCCAAGCCATATTAAACCGAGCAACATAATGAAACATCAGAATGTTTCCACATGTAATATGCAAATAAAACCCTGTAGTAAATAAAAAGAGGGCTTGAAAACACAGAAACGGCTTATCCTTAGAACCCATAGCCACCCAAATAATTAAAAAGAATGACCTTTAAAGTCAAATATTACTTTTTATTAAGTACATTTGTTTATTGTTTTGTACAACTACAAGACCTGAAAACAAAGCTTGGGCTCAGTTTGTATTTATGAATAATGATGAACATATTGCTTACTAAAAGCACAACATGTACCACTGGATATAACATCAATGTTCTCGATGTTTCGACTTTTTTTTTTAACATTAGTCCCTGAAAGATATTGGTGAAAACATGTTGCCTTTTCTTTTGCTGTCCCAGATGCTGTTGCATTGATATAATAGGGTGGAAAAAGACAGTTAAAATCTCTACTAGTCTTGGCATTTTGGTCAATATATTTTTTTTCTTAATTCTAATGTCCATTTTATAGAATTTTTTGCCCCACCATCTTTGATGCGAAGATTGACCTTAATTTAATCATATGATTGTGTCACCTTGATTGTAACTAATTGTAAATTTACAAATTTACAAAACAGATTTGTAAATTACTTCTATTAAAAAATCCTAATCCTTTCAGTACTTGTTAGCTGCTGAATACTACAGAGGAAATGGTTTTCCTTTTGGAACAGAGAGCTCTCTGCGGACATCATGACAAAAGTGCTCTCCGCTTACATCTCTGTCCATTTTAGGAACTGTCCAGAGTAGGAGAAAATCCCCATAGCAAACATATGCTGCTCTGGACAGTTCCTAAAATGAATAGAGATGTCAGCAGAGAGCACTGTGGTCATGATGTCAGCAGAGAGCTCTGTGTTCCAAAAAGAAAACCATTTCCTCTGTAGTATACAAACCCTAAAAAGTACTAGAAAGATTAAGATTTTTTAATAGAAGTACTTTACAAATCTGTTTAACTTTCTGGTTGATTAAAAAAAAAAAAAAAAAAGTTTTCCACGGGAGTACCCCTTTAAGGACTCAGCCCTTTTTAGCAATTCTGATCACTCTCTCTATATGCATTATTAACTCTGAGATGCTTTTATTCTGATTCCAAGTTTGTTTTTTCTAGACATATTCTACTTTAACATACTGGTAAATTTTTGTCGTTACTTGCATCCTTTCTTGGTGAAAAAATCACAAAATTTTATGAAAAAATTGAAAATGTAGCATTTTTTCTAACAGAAACTTTTTGCTTGTAAGGAAAAGGGACATTCCAAATATTAGAGGTGCACCGAAATGGAAATTTCAGAACCGAAACGAAACCGAAATAAAAAAAAATATCCGGACGAAACCGATACCGAAACCGAAAATGACTTCTCCCCGTCTTCTGGTAAAATGCAGCGCTCCACTCATTAGATTCCCCCACATTAGATTGCCAGCTCCCCCACATTAGGTCGGGAGTTCCCCCACATTAATAGGCAGCTCCCCCACATTAATAGGCAGCTCCCCCACATTAATAGGCAGCTCCCCCACAATAGTAGGCAGCTCCCCCACAATAGTAGGCAGCTCCCCCACAATAGTAGGCAACTCCCCCACATTAGGTCAGCATTTCCCCCACAATATTAGGCAGCTCCCCCCAACAATATTAGGCCGCTCCCCCCCACATTAGGTCAGCAGTTCCCCCACAATAGTAGGCAGTTCCCCCACAATATTAGGCAGCTCCCCAAAAAATATTAGGCAGCTCCCCCCAACAATATTAGGCAGCTCCCCCCAACAATATTAGGTAGCTCCCCCCACATTTGTAGGCAGCCCCCCCCCCACAATATTAGGCAGCTCCCCCCCAACAATATTAGGCAGCTCCCCCCAACAATATTAGGCAGCTCCCCTCCAACAATATTAGGCAGCTCCACCAACAATATTAGGCAGCTCCCCCCACAATATTAGGCAGCTCCCCCCACAATATTAGGCAGCTCCCCCCAACAATATTAGGCAGCTCCCCCCCAACAATATTAGGCAGCTCCCCCCAACAATATTAGGCAGCTCCCCCCACAATATTAGGCAGCTCCCCCCCATTTGTAGGCAGCTCCCCCCCACAATATTAGGCAGCTCCCCCCTAACAATATTAGGCAGCTCCCCCCCAACAATATTAGGCAGCTCCCCCCCAACAATATTAGGCAGCTCCCCCCACAATATTAGGCAGCTCCCCCCCATTTGTAGGCAGCTGCCCCCCAACAATATTAGGCAGCTCCCCCCAACAATATTAGGCAGCTCCCCCCATTTGTAGGAAGCTGTCCCCCAACAATATTAGGCAGCTCCCCCACAATAGTAGGCAGCTTCCCCCCACCCCACAGACATACAGCTTCCAGCCATATACAGTGTATGGCTGGAGACTGTATGTCTGTACTGCTGCCCCCACAGTGTTCCGGTCATAGCAGTAGGTGCCGGGACCGGGGGAGCGGTGACCGGAACACTGAAGAAGATGACGTGGTCACTTACCAGGCCCCGGCCGGCGCGTGTTCTCCTGCGACGATCCTGCGGTCCTCCTGCGTCTCTATGGCTGTATGCACGGGACGTCAGTGACGTCCCGTACGTACGACTATAGAGGCGGAGAAGCGAAGGACCGAAGGAGGATCGCGGGAGGACGCCGGGGAATGGTGAGTGACCGACGGACATCCTTAAGTCCCGAAAAGATTTTTCGGGACACAGGGATGTCCGGGATAGGATTAGGAATACTTCTTTTTATGTGCCCGGGCCGGCTCCCGTGTGTGGCTGCAGGCGGGGGCCGGCCAGAGCATATAAAAACTAATACTGTATACTAAAAACCAGGGGGGCTCCAGCTGTTGTGAAACTACAACTCCCAGCATGTCCGGACAGACTTTGCCGGTCCTGGCATGCTGGGAGTTGTAGTTTCACAACAGCTGGAGGCCCCCTGGTTTTTAGTATACAGTACTAGTTTTTATATGCTCTGGCCGGCCCCCGCCTGCAGCCATACACGGGAGCCGGCCCGGGCACATAAAAAGAAGTATTCCTATCCCGGAGAGCGCGACACCCCCCCCCCTCAGATGTTGCGGCCGGCCCCCCCTGCACCGCCCACGAGTGCCTCTGTTTGCAACTTGTGCTGTGGGCGGGCAGGGGAGGTGGGTCATTATCGGCACATTTTTAGTTGTTTCAGCATTTCCCCGCAACAGCTATTTTCGGCCGATATGTATCGGCCGCCGATATATCGGTGCATCCCTAAAATAAATTATATATTAATTCACAAATACAATATGTCTACTTTATGTTGGCATCATAAAGTTGACATGTTTTTACTTTTTAAAAACATTAGGGAGCTTCAAAGTATAGCAGCAATTTTCAAAATTTTCACGAAAAATTCAAAATCTGAATTTTTCAGGGACCAGTTAAGTTTGAAGTGGATTTGAGGGGCTTTTCTGTTAAAAATACCCATAAATGACCCCATTATAGAAACTGCACCCCTCAAAGCATTCCAAATGATATTCAGAAAGTTTGTTAACCCTTTAGGTTTTTCACAGTAATAGCAGCGAAGTGAAGGAGAAAATTCTAAATCTTCATTTTTTACACTCGCGTGTTATTGTAGAGCCATTTTTTTAAAGGGTTAAAAGGAAAGAAAGCCCCCCAATTTCTCTCAAGTAAGGAAATGCCTCATATGTAGATGTAAAGTGCTCTGTGGGTGCACTAGAGGGCTCAGAAGGAAGGAGCGACAATGGGATTTTGGAGAGTGAATTTTGCTGAAATGTTTATTTTTTTTTTGGGGGGGGGGGGGGGGGGGCATGTCGCATTTAGAAAGCCCCTATGCTACCATAACAGCAAAAAAAAAAAAAAAAAAACACATGGCATACTACTTTGGAAACTACATTACTCAAGGAACGTAACAAGAGGTACAGTGAGTTTTAACACCCCACTGGTTTTTGACAACTTTTCGTTAAAGTCAGATGTGTAAATAAAAAAAAATATATATCACTAAAATGCTGGTTTTCCCCCAAATTTCACATTTTTTCAAGGGGTGATAGGAGAATATGCCCCCCAAAATTTGTAACCCCATTTTTTCTTCTGTGTATGGAAATACCCCATGTGTGGATGTAAAGTGCTCTGCAGGCAAACTACAATGCTCAGAAGAGAAGGAGCACCATTGAGCTTTTGGATAGAGATGTGCAAGGATGTGCAAATGAAAAATTACACTGTTCCAAAAATCTGTCAGACACCCGTTGGGTTTAAATGCTCCCTGTATCCCTTATTACATTATGTGAGGGGTGTAGTTTCCAAAATGGAGTCACATGTTGGGGGGTCCATTGTTCTGGCACCATGGGGGCTTTGTAAACACATGTGGCCTTCAATTCTGGACAAATTTTCTCTCCAAAAGCCCAATGGCTCTCTTTCTCTTCTGAGCATTGTAGTTCACCAGCAGAGTACTTTACATCCACATATGGGGTATTTATATACTCAGGAGAAATGGGGATACACATCTTGGGGGACTTTTTTCCCTAGTGAAAATGAAACATTTAGGGTAACACCAGCATTTTAGTGAAACAAATTTCTTTTTTTCATTTTCCCATCCAATTTTAACGAAAATGGTCAAACACCTGTGGGGTATTAAGGCTCACTATACTCCTTGTTACATTCCGTTAGGGGTGTAGTTTCCAAAACGGGGTCACATATGGGCATTTATTTTTTTGCGTTTATGTCACAACAGCTGTAAAATCAACCACCCCTGTGCAAATCACCAACTTAGGCCTCAGATGTACATAGCACTCTTTCACTCCTGAGCCATGTTGTGCGCCGCAGAGCATTTTATGTCCACATAATGGGTATTTACGTACTCAGGAGAAATTGTGTTACAAATTTTGGGGGTCTTTTTTTCCTTTTACCTCTTGTAAAAATGAAACGTATAGGTTAACACCAGCATGTTAGTGTAAACATTTTTTAGTTTTTACAATAACAACTTTACCTTTTCATAAGGGGTAAAAGGAGAAAAAGCCCCGCAAAATTTGTTAAGCAATTTCTCCTAAGTACAGAAATATCCCATGTGTGGCACTAAATTGTTGCCTTGAAATACGACAGGGCTCCGAAGTGAGAGAGCACCATTCGCATTTGAGCCCTAAATTAGGGATTTGCCTAGGGATGGACCCGGGTGCAAGAATTACACTTGCCTCCGATACGGCAGTGTTTCCCAAACAGGGCGCCTCCAGCTGTTGCAAAACTCCCAGGATGCCTGGACAGTCAATGGTTGTCCGGCAATACTTGTTGTTTTGGGAGTTGTTGTTTTGCAACAGCTGGAGGCTCCGTTTTGGAAACAGTGCCGGACCAGACGTTTTTCATTTGTATTGGGGGGGGGGGGGGTAACTGTGTAGGGGTATGTGTATATGTAGTGTTTTACTTTTTATTTTGTGTAGGTGTAGTGTAGTGTACTGTTTTTTTTCCACACTGGCGGAGGTTTATAGCGAGTTACACTCGAAAAAATTGCTGCATCTCAAACTTGCCATGCATATGCCCTGTGTCCCCAAGAGGTTAATTCCATCTGACTTCACAAATACTTCAGCATTATACCACCAGTCATTCAATTCCAAAGCCGTGAAATGTCACATTTTGATACTGAAATGCATATACTTTTGGCCAAAGCATAATGTTCCAAACATTTGGTGATAGTGCAACATTATAGGGATAGCTATGCACTTTTGGGCTCTGTGATTGATAGATACACACTTTGTATAGAAATATGTATACACATCCTATTTACTTACTACTGTACCTTTAGTGGCATCCTATGCTATTGGCACAAAGAAATGTGGTGACCCAGTACAGAATCATGTGTTCTTCTGCATTCCTGCCCATCCTGGGTGGCAGATGCTGCTTCAATGCCCGTCTTGGGCTCACTCTCCTTAGAACTCTCCATAGTGCACTAAATAATGTAATGTTACATGGGGGTTAATGTTTTGTATTTTCTATGCACTTGTTACCTTAAGAAACCTGTTGTCAAGGACATTGTTGTTAAGGGGAGTATGCAGTGGTGAACATGTGACTTATCTTCCCAATGGGAAGGCTCTAAATTGTACCCTTATATACTGTAACCAGGGTTAAGTTCGCTCTCTTGTTCTTGAGATTGTTCTGAGGTACAGTTTGGTGAGGAGTGAAGTCTGTCTGTGAGGTGGAGGCCTGAGGCCTAGTCCAGCAACCATGCATCAACTACAAGTTAACCCCACTACCCAGGTGAAAGACAAAGCCTTGCAGTAAGCCTACAGTCTTGGGGATTACTTCAGTCAAGTTAGTGAAGTCCAAGTCCCTAAAGTATATCTTGGGCTGCATGCCAGTCAAGTCAATTATATACAGCATAATCAACTACAAGTCCCAGCAAGCTGATAAGCTTCCCTAAGTTCACCCTGCAACTCCTTCACACTAACAGTTAGCTGTAACCTTGTGTTGGAGTGATTATTTGCCCCGTGACTGGCACAGGGGAAGCTGGCCTACCTTGGGTGGTGTATAGGTCAACCACGCCCTGGCGTCACAATAAGGTTAATTACACATTACCCCGTCCAACTCCACAGAAAGCTATGGTAAGTTATTATAGGGGAAGGCCCTACTGGAAAGTTGCATTACAGTACATAGCAAAGCACAGAATGCATATCACAATCTATTCTGTTGTGCAGGGTTTCAACTTTGCAGTATTTTTTGGAAAACTGCCACTGCAGTTTTTGAGTAAAAGCAAGAAACAGATCCATAAGAAAGGAGAAGTATTAGTCCTTCCTTTATATTTCTCATTTCTTTTGAATACACTTGTGGCTTTGGCTTGTAGTACATACTATATGTATTAAGGTACCTGCCCATTTCTACCACTGGCACTTACTGTTATGATGTGGCCCCTGGCTTAGAGAAAAGAAAGGGTTCCTGCTGCCTCACAGGGGAAGTAAGGGCTGACGGAAATTATAGTCTTTAGGCAGTGTTCCAGGGTATGAAGCAGTAGAATGGACTGGTGGACAGAGGAGGACTACGCAGTGGAGATCAAAGCAGAAGGTCAGGAGTAATTTTTTCCCCTTTAAGGTGTCTTTATTAATGTGCAATAAAAAAAATTCCACTGACTAATGCTAGGTTATTACATTCTGCCAGCTGCTAAGAATTATTATTAAGGTAAAAGCCTTCAGTTGAAATCTAAGAGGGTGGGTTATAGAGGAAAATGTCCAAAAAATGTAAAAACTTACCCAACGTAGGGTCTATACATAAAATAAGGTGGAAGATAAGACAGCTGCTGCAGATTGTGGGATATACAAGATATACATCGATATGGCCAAATATGTTGTACCTGGAAAAAGGGAAAATACCCAACGTAGAGATGTGGGAAAGGAAGGGGTCAAGGAGAATGGTGTCATTGTTTGACAATAATAGTTTGAAATCCTTCTTTCAGTTACAGGAAGAATTTGATTGCCACAGAATTTTTCAGTTGTGTACAATTTAGAAGTGTGATTAATGTTAGAAAAAAAAAGTGATAGTATATGATAAAAATTCCTTGATACTGACCGTGGGTTTGGGTGTCCATGGCCTCTCATCTCTGCCTTATTTGTCCTCTCATCTAATACTGGTGTGTGTTTGGTATTCTTCCGGACTCACCCTCTGTGAGAAAACTCCATGAGAAACAACTCTTGATCTATATTTATCCACTGCTGGCAGAAAATCCATACTCCATCGTTGAATATCTAATTCACCTCCCTCTACCCATCTTCTTCTAGAAAACCTTCTACCCCTTTTCCGTATGGACTGCATAGAGTCTTCACTCCTCAGGGAGAAATGGGTTAAAATATTCTTCCTCACCTGGCCTAGATTCCTACCTCTATTCACTGCACACATCAGACAAAAGCTGAAGGAATACTTTGGACTCACTATGTGGTACTTGAAGCAATCCATAGTAGGTGGAGGTCCACTAGGATCTGACTGACAGCACTTACAACTTATCTTCATGGTGTACTTTCAGGTTCATGCTCCTTCCCATCCCCCCTCCATGGTTTGTTCCTGTTAATTTGGGTTCAGTGCTTGTGGTAAATGGATCCAATGGATGGTTGTATTGGATGTTGACCCTTCCTTCCTCTGTCTCCCCACCCTTGACTGTTATAATGTTTGTTAAATGTTCAATAAATATGTTTAAAAAAAAATCCTTGCTATTGATAAAATGGGATTGAAAGAAAAATGGATATAGGATCACTAAAAGATGGAGAGAAATTCTTGTACATATTCTTAAAACCTCTATTAGTGACATACAACAATGTTCTAATATATATTTGATACATAGAGTACACCAAAAATTATTGTACGAATGGGAAAAAGAGAAGATGATAAATGTCCTAGATGCCAAGGGTTGGGAGCCGGTTTAGTTCATATGATGTGGATTGATAAGATATTGGAAGAGTGCATTGGACTTAAAGGGGTACTCCAGTGAAAACCTTTTTTCTTTTAAATCAACTGGTGGCAGAAAATTAAACATGTTTGTAAATTACTTCTATTAAAAAATATTTATCCTTCCGGCACTCATTAGCTGCTGAATACTACAGAGGAAATTATTTTCTTTTTGGAATGCTCTCTGATGACATCATGACCACAGTTCTCTCTGCTGACATTATTATAATAATAATACAGCTTTATTTATTGTTGTCCTTAGTGGGATTTGAACCCAAGTCCCCAGCACTGCAAGGCAGCAGTGTTAACCACTGAGCCACCATGCTGCCCTTAGCATACATCTGCTATGCATCTGCTATGCATCTGCTATGCATCTGCTATGCATGGTTGCTAAAATTGACAGATGTCAGCAGAGAGCACTGTGTTCGTGATGTCATCAGTGTTCCAAAAAGAAAGGAATTTCCTCTGTAGCATTCAGCAGCTAATAAGTACTGGAAGGATTAAGATTTTTTAATAGAAGTAATTTACAAATATGTTTAACTTTCTGCCACCAGTTGATTAAAAAAAAAAAAAAAAAGATTTTCACCGGAGTACCCCTTTAATTGGAGATTATAAATAAAAATGTCGATCTGTTTAGGATTTACATAGTAACTGAGTGATAATATCAAAAGAAAGAGAACTGGCTATCTTAAGAATGTTATATGCTGTTGTAGAGTGATCACATCACATTAAAAGATCCCCCTAATGTAGAAGAATTTATTAATAATATAAATGTTAAAATTGAACTATGATTCCGTATAGGGAAAGTGGGTTGAATACTTAAAAAATTCTACATAAATTTTGTGTTAATTAGAAGGTGTAGCTATTTTACTGACCATAGTGACCTCGCTGTCAGTGGGGGTGGGTGGGGGGGGGGGGGGGGATAGGGATAATGAGAGGGTTGAGTGGTGTCTTTGGTTTTAGTTTTTTTTTCTCTTATGTATATGCAAGTTGTATTGTGGTTTATTTACATGTTGTAAAAATAACAACAACAATAATAATAATAAATATTTTAAAACAAATAAATAAATAAAATAAGCCTTCAGTTGGAAGGAAACAAGAGAGCGCTGGCAATAACTCAATTTAATTCATAGGGAATATTTCACTACCCACAGGTTACTTCTTTAGAGGGCACTAAGATTATTTTCAATGTGAAAATAATTGTTTTGAATTTCCACAGAAAAAAGTTTTCTTTGAGCAGCCAATGAAAATAGTAGCATTCTCAATAGTCCTGGCAATCTTGCTATCTTCTAACACATAGTCGCAATGTGAATTTATAGATTTTTCCTGTAGTTATGGTAATTCAATAGTGTAACTTTTTGCAGCTAATAAAATAGTTTTTTAGTTGGGGAAATCCAGCCATGTGGTTTCTGTCAGCTAATAAAAAAACTATACATGTAAAAAGTGGAGAATAAACATGATCTGTTTTAATTATCTTAAACATATAAAACATCAGCATACATATATTATCCCTTTAATCATTACAATCTACAAAATAAGTGTACACATCATTTGAGTTATTTAAAGATCTACAAAGAAAATAAAGGAACAAAAAACATTACTTAAAAAAGTAATAAAAATTTAACATTAAGGGGTTGGGGATGTTGGAATTTATCAGCCCTTTACACACACAGTTTTTCTGTGCTTTGCTCAAATGTGCAATGTTTTACATCCTTTTTCTGGCATAAAGCATTGATGAATTTGACCCTTAATGTTTTGTACACAAATTATACGAAAAAAAAACACACTTAAAAATCCAAAGAAAAGCCAAAAAGACTCCCAGAAAGCAATGAAACTCCACCCTAAAGGCACTTAGGCTAGGACACATACAAATGAATTTTTTGTGTTTTTGTTTTTCATTTCATTTCATTTAAAGAGACATAACTCTTTTATTTTTCCATCCGCAGACCCATATAAGACTTGTTTTTTGCAAAACCAATTGTACTTTGTAATAACGTCGCTCATTTTACCATGAACTGTACAGAGCAACAACAAATATTATTATTGGGGTGGGGGGATGGCTTCGCTTTTACACAATACATCTTCCAGTAGAACGGTCATGTTGTCTCTATTCTGTTGGTCAATCCAATTATAATGATACTCATTTTTACATATTTTTCTCTTTTTGTACTGCTTTAAAAAAATAGTTTTTTTTAAACAAATTAGCTATGCTTAAAATTGCAATATTCTAACATCTAGAACTTCCCTCTTTTATTCGTATACCAAGTAAGCAATTTTCAGTTTTAAACTTTGGTATATTTTTTTTACGTTTATACCGCGCACCATACAGGATCATTTAAACCATATGTAATATATTTTAATAGTTCAGACACTTTCACATGCCTGCAATACAAAATATGTTTGTTTATTTACTTTTTTTGTAATTTTTTTTTTGTTGTAAAATGTGAAAAATGGGGGTGATTTAAAATGGGGGTAAATTAACTTATCCCCTAAACACAGGATAAGTAGCTGACCTCTGGGACGGGCAGCGACTCTCTCAGTGAGGAGTGTGTGTCGTCTGCAGGTAGACGGCATGCGCTCTAATCATTTCTACGGGAGCACCGATGATGCCCAGGTGCTGTACGTCGGTATTTTCGGTGCTCCCATATATAGGAATAAAGCATGTGCTGTCTGCAGCATGTGCTCCTTAGTGAGCACCGGGCCCCATTAAGAATTCTCAGGAATAATTATTTTTAACTAAAACCAGGAATGGAACCAGCACAAGAAAAACCATAATGCAAAGGTTTGCACCTTTCTCTATGTCAGTTCCACTCCTGGTTTTGGTTAAAAATACTGAGCAAAACACTATGGAGAGATTTATCAAAACCTGTACAGAGGAAGTGTGATGCAGTTGCCCATAGCAACCAATCAGATGGCTTCTTTCTTTTTACACATGTCTCTTCAAAAATGAAAGAAGCGATCTGATTGGTTGCTATGGGCAACTGCACCACTCTTCCTCTGCACAGGTTTTGATAAATCTCCCCCCATGTGCAAACATAGCCTTACTGGATAATATGTTTGACGGTGTATTACAAAAGAGACTCAGTCCCAGTGTATAGTAGATATTGTCACTTGGAATATATATATTAAAAGGGTAGAAGTCTTTTTAGGTAAATTTAGACTGCTATAAAATCTCTGGTCTGGTAAGTCCATTCAATGCTTTTCACATGTGACTGGATTTTAATCCCTTACACTTGTATGCTAAATTGGCCTTAATGTGCCGTGATAGCAACGTGAATACCTTTGATGCGTCCTTGTAAAATATTTGAAACTGTAAGGTGCTAATTAAAACAAACTGACGGCTGGTTCCAATATCTTGTGTGAAGTTTTATGTGAAACAGCTATTGTTTTGAGATCTGGTCTAACCGAAAGCTTTCTTTACGGAACATTAAAGCATAGGAGAATCCATAGCAGAAAAATAGGACAAAAACAATGATTTGTTGAGCAGAACAATTTACTGCATTTGCTTATTTGAAACTGAACCATCAAAGTTGAGTAAGATAAATAAATGTGATTACTCCGATGTCTAAGGGCACAATTTCCTAAAAAAATGTGATGACAATGTTAATAATCAGCAGCTGTTCATCCCTGAGCAAATCATTTTCTAGATTAAATTTCTTCCTATTTATACGACATAACAAGGTGATAATAGGTCATGTATTATTACTGGGTTTTGGACATAATATTAAATGCGACAGATATTGGCATTGCAGATCACAGTTACAATTAGATTCAGGGTCTGGCAACTGAGCAGGATGCTTTTTGTGTTCATATCATGTAAACATTTGCTAATATTCAGTGTGAGATATACAGTTGAAGGAGCCATACAATGGCTGATAAAACGTATTTATAGAGTATACAAAAAATAGAAAAACAGGTTGTTAGTATACAAGCCCACTCGCCACGTCAAGGCCACCTAGTCAGAGTGGGTCCCTAACCGACCACTGCCTCCAAGATGCCAAGCCCACCGGGGTTATGACCCAGTGGCCAGGCAGCCCCACTGCTGCTCAACCAAGCCCCTGGCTCTGGGCCACACCACCCTACAGACTAAGCATCATGGTAACAATGGCCGCCACAGAGAACCACACCAGTGTGATATATTTATAGAATATCATTGGCAGTCAGTGTTATTATTAGTTATAAGTTCCCTACAGTCACCATGTCTCATCCTTTACTTGAAGACATGCAGAGCTTTTCACGTAACTGGTTATTAACATGCAGTGTCAGGCTATAGGCACACTAATTTATTTTGATTTGTCATGTCATTTAAAAAAAAAATTTCAGGCATTTTTCTGTCATTCCGTTTCTGTTTTTTAGCAGTTTTTTGCTATTTTTTCAGCCTTTTTATATAGGGATAAAATAAATAAAAAAATGAGCTGTAAATAACTGAAAGAAACCACTTGCCCCGAATTTTATGGCAAAAATTTTTACAGGTGAGAAATTACAGCTGATTGCACATTGATTTCAATGGAGCTGTATATTAAACCCTAGAGGATGCAGGGCATACATGTACACCTTGGCCACCAGGGCATACATTTACACCCTAGAGCATGTACAATCTATGAAGCGAGCACAGGAGATGCGCTCGCCACATAGACGGCATGTTCCCAGCTGCTGTCAGCATCAGGGATGTCGCTGGTAATGGATGACATCAGTGATCACGCTGATGCCCGTTATTAATCCTTTCAATCCTGATCATGGCATATAAAGGAGTTTCGGGACTTAATGACACTAATCAAACCACCTGCAGCGTGATTAGTCTATCAAGTGAAGATGGCGGCTTGAGGTCTTCCCACCTGCTCCATGCCACTCTGGGGATCTTCTTTTTTTTAAGCTATACAATAATAGAAAAATATGTAACCATGGGTATTGTTTTAATTGTATTGACCCACACATTAAAAAGGGAACATGTCTCTTGTACCATAAAATGTAACCTCCCACCACCACCCAGAAATATTTTTCAGTTGTGCCCTATATTCTATAGTGAAATATAAAATAAATGAATTATATCTCGCAAAAGGCAAGAAAGACAAACACTGAAAATGCTAATAGAAAAATGGTCTGTGTCTGCGTGTCTAAGGGGTTAAAAATGTCCTTTTTTCTTGTCCTTTTTTTTTTTAGCTTTAAACTGAAACAATTGTTTCATGGATATATAAACTCAATGTTTTGTGATTCATTTTGGGTTATTTGCTCAAAAAGGTTACAAATTACAGATAATGAGAATGATGAAGGATAACTTGACTTTTAATGCTGCCAGGCAAACTTCACCATAATCTGTTGCAGTTGGCCCTTCCTGTGTGACAACCAGCCATGAGTTACTATAGTGACTAGAGTCCCACAGTAATGACTAATGCTTGTGCCATAGCCATTGTAAAGCAGCCTGACCATGAAACACAGCTGTGGATGACATGAGGGAGAAAACAACTACAGTCACCCAGTGATTGCAGTATGGACTGGAGTCCATAGGGCCCACCAGGAAGAAACACTGGAAGAAGAAGAGGATGATGAGGGAAAAGAAAGGTAAATAGAGAACAAAAAACAAACAAAAAAACTACAATGGAAATATTCCATTTGTCATCATATACTTTATCAGAAGCAGAAAGAGAGATTCTGAATAAAGGACTTTCATACTGCCCCACTGATCCCATCAACAAAATTGTTTGAGGATTGAAACACACACAGCCGCAAGTTCACTTTAACAAGACACTTAGCAAAGTGGAGAGAAGTGACCTGTACATCCAGCCACAAAATGTCACCACTTCCAAATCAGATCCACCACCCATTTCTACCTACCTTAAAGGGGTACTCCACCACTAGACATCTTATTCCATATCCAAAGTACCCCCCCAATCTCTGGTGCTGCACCTGACCAAACTCCGCTCCTTGCCACATGACTGGCGACCACAGCCGTCATGCCCCCTCGATTCATGTCTTCACGGCTATTCACTAGAACACGGAAGCTTGGAGCTTTCATGCTCAGAACATAGCAACGCGCTAGCGCTGAGATAGGGAATAAGTTGTCTTGGGGCGGATTACCCCTTTAAACCGGCATCCACCTTTTACCCAGTTCATCGTAAAGGTCAATATATAGAGACCTTTTCCTTGCTAGTTGCGGAGGAATTTACAAATATCAACATCAGATGCAAATCCAAATGAAATATTTTTTTTGAAACAAAGGTAGGCAATAACATGTCTTGTAAATAACACTGATATTGTAATAAGAAATGCAGACAAAGTTCTACAAGACCATGACAGAAACATCTTGGAAGCACTGAGAATTGTCTCTAATACGGACTATTATGCCCCCATAAGTATGGTCCAACAAAGATTTTCTCAGAAGAATGTTATAAAACTAATGGATGAAGCATATAGGAATGGTGTCCTTAACAAGAAAAAAAAAGACTTAAAATAAAAAATCTAAAAATTCCCACTTTTTACCATCTTTCTAAAATCCATAAGAATCAGAAAAAAACAACCCTGGCGTCCTATAATATAGATGATTAAATATGGTAAACCAGATGGATTAATTAGAAAATAAAAGCCATTACACATATGAAACAAAGGATAACACATTTCGGCGGAAGCAACCCCTTCTACTGATCTGAAGAAAGGGTGCCTCCCCCGAAACGTGTTATCCTTTTTTTCATATGTGAAATGGCTTTTATTTTCTAATAAATTCATCTGGTTTAACATATTCATCATCTCTGAACTGTATTCTATTTACCCTGGAACCAGCAGAGCCTCTTTACAAGGTTTCTTTCCCGTCTGCATTTCCACACTGCACATCATAATTGGATCTCTACATCCTGGAACCTTGTTCTAGCAGCTGTTTTTCCACAATCTTTGTAAACCCCTATAGTGGGTTGCTGTGAAAGTTATTTACCTGCTCAAGGTGAGTGGACATTACCTATGGGTTTGGTTACCTTTTTCTTGTTTGATCCCTATCACAGATTCTATCACATTATGTTGATATTTTACTCCAAAGTTACGTTTTCAAACTGCCCTCTTACCTTTAAGACATCCCGTAACTAATTAAAATTCTCAATATCAGTAAATCAAAACCTGGATACAAGTGGACCCCGCTAGATGTATCTGCACTCTATTCAAATATTTTACATCCCTATGGTCTAAATGTTATTGAATCCACTCTAGCCATGGAACTCCAGGATGTTGATGAGGATGGGATTTGCCCCATCTTTTGCAAATTTATGCTTTTAAAGAGGACCTCATCTACATCAATTGCCCCTGGAAGCAAAATGTTGTCATGTACAAACGATACATAGATGATCTGCTGAAACCTGAACGTATTATCATAAGAAGGAATATCTATTATCACTACATATTTTAAAGAAGTGAACTGCAATAGTCTGTGACTGTCTCTAGTCCATGCTGAAAGGGCATCTGTAGTACCCATCGGGGTGATGAGTGTTACAATGCAGGCTAGCAGGAAGTAGTAATTATTTAGTTATGTTACATGAAAGGGTAGTGTGGCTAACCTAAGGTTTTCTTGTGTGTCCCGCAACCAGTCAGTCAACTTTTGAGTTGTCCCTGTACTGCAGAGTCCAAGACTGAGACTTCTGGACACCAGGATTACATGAAACGGCTTGAACATTTTACTAAAACTTCTGTGAAAATAAAAAATAATGCAGTTGCTATAACAGAGCATGGAATGTTACCATTTTTGGTGCAGATTAAAGGGGTATTCCGGGCAAAAAACATTTTATCCCTTATCCAAAGGATGCGGGTGCTGCAGGGAGATCGCGGGGTGGGCCGGGGGGGGGGGGGGGTCTCAGCAGTGGGCCAGACATCTTATCCCCTATCCTTTGGACCAAAGAGCTTGTTCCCTACTGATGAAGATCTTTACTGGTCGGCCAACTTGATGCAGTACTTTCTTTACTTACATCTCTTGTTGTAGCGTTATACTCAGAGGGATGTATGCAGTAAACTTTAAATAATGTGATAGCTATGCAGCAGTAACTCCGTCCGTAGGTCCCTGAAGATTAGTGTCTGCAGAGGTACCCTTTTTTTTTTTTTTTTCAATCTTTTATTAAAGTTTTCCATATTAACATACAAACATTGCCTTACATCTGGGCAAATCATAAGTCAAATGCTTCCTTTCGGAAGAGAAAAAGAGTACAAACATATTCAAACATAGAAAGTACCCAGGGAATCACCTGGGGGAAACAAATTAAACAACGCTTCAGTACTATGTGAGAATGCAGGGGATACGTCTAAGACACAATCC
Organism: Hyla sarda; assembly: GCF_029499605.1. Lineage (NCBI taxonomy): Eukaryota > Metazoa > Chordata > Amphibia > Anura > Hylidae > Hyla > Hyla sarda. The sequence continues at coordinate 232,541,274 of NC_079189.1, read as the reverse complement.
ATGCATCTCAATATGCAGTGTAGTCTCAGCACAAAGAACAGACTAAGTCATTGCATAGTCATATGTCAGTAAAAGGTAGTTAACCAGGAGATAGAGAAAGGGGGAAGAAATTGGGGGAGAGAGTAGGGAGGAGAGAGAGAGGTGCTATTGTGGCAAGTCCCTTAGGGGGAGGCGTAGTGTGGGGAATGTCGCCACAAGTTCCATTGGGCTTCAAATTTTGTGTATTGATGCTGGGCCAAGGCATAGGAGCGTTCATATTCACAAGTTAGATTCACGTGGTGTAGCACATCGGTCAGGCTGGGGACTTTTATAGTTTTCCAACTTCTGGTAATTAACAATTTAGTAGATACGAGGAGATGAGCGATCACAGTGCGGGAGGGTACTGGGAATTCCTCTAAGTCAATGAGTAGCAAGGCCGTTTGAGGGGTAAGAGTAGTCTGATAGCCAAGTAACCTACTAATTATCAGTTCAATACCTCTCCAGAGCGGGCGTAACATTTGACAGTGCCAAAGAACATGCGAAAGCGTGCCCAAAGCTCCACACTCCCTCCAGCAATTTTGTGAACATGATGGGTTGACATGGTGTAATCTCATAGGCGTGTAATACCATCTAAACACTGTCTTAGATACTGCCTCTTGGTGGTTAGTGCACCTAAATATTTTCTTCACCCAAAGAAATGATAACTGCCATTGGTTATCAGTGAGTATGGTCGCTAGTTCCTTTTCCCATCTTTTCATGTATTCAAAATGTAGCAACAACTGCTTGTCATTAAGATAATTATAAAAGAAAGTTATACCCTTAATTATTTTACCATCCCTGTGTAGATAGTTCAGTAATTTCGTAGGAATCTTTATAGTGCTGAGAATATTAGTGTTAATCAGACTTCTAATTTGTAGACTCTTGTAAAATTCTCTATGTGGGATCTGACACCTCCCTCTAAGTGATGGAAAGTGTATATTCCCATCTGGTTCTAGAACGTCTCCGATTGATGTAAGCCCCAACTGCATCCACTGCAGTAGGTCCAAGTCAGGAATACATAGGGATAAAAAATCAAGGGGTATGTCTGCAGGCTGACAGGTACTTAGGGGACTGGGTTGTTGAAGAACCTTTTTCCAGATAGATTCTGACACCGACACTGCAGATAAGTAGGACTTTGGAACCGATTTGTTAGCAGCAATGGCTATCAATCTCGATTTCAATGAGTACTCTGGGTTGCACTGCTGTTCCAGAGATATCCATGTCTTATCTGGTGTAGGTTTCCACCAATACTGTATTTGGTCTAATATGCACGCTTTGTAGTAGTCCTCTATGTGAGGTAAGCCTAGTCCCCCAGAGAGCTTATGATGTGTCATGACTCTTTTCTGAATTCTCGGACGTTTGTCCTGCCAAACAAAGCTGTTTATCAATTTATTGATGTCTTTAAAGAAGGAGGTAGGTACGTGTATGGGGAGAGTCCTAAATAAATATGGAAGTTTGGGAAGTAATAGCATCTTGAAGGACGCCATCCTCCCAAACCATGACAGAATGGCTTTCGCATAAGTTTGCATAGACATGGACAGTGACTGTAGTAGTGGTAAAAAGTTAGTGTGGAACATGCGTGAGGACGGATGAGTAAGTTGTATGCCCAAGTAATTGATGGATGTGTCTTGCCAGTCTAGTGTAAATGTGTTCTGTAAGGAGGATAACAGTAGCTGTGGAAGGCCCACGGGAAGGATCTGTGATTTGGCTACGTTCAATCTGTAGTATGAAATTTGGCTAAATGCGTGAATAGTTTGGAACAGTGCTGGTAAAGATTTTTGGACATTAGTAAGTGAGAGGAGTATGTCATCTGCAAAGAGTGCGAGCTTGTGTTCAGTTGCTTTAATTTGTACTCCCATAATATCTGTGTTTAGGCGGATAGCCTGCGCTAGGGGTTCGATAGACAATAGGAAAATTAGGGGCGAAAGGGGGCAGCCTTGACGCGTGCCGTTTGACAGTGTGAACCGGCGGGAAAGTGCTCCATTAGTAAAAACTCTTGCCACGGGGTTAGAGTAAAGGGCCTTTATTGCTAATAATATCGGTCCAGAGAATCCAAAACTCTCAAGTGCCGAAAATGTATATTGCCAGTTCACCCTGTCAAAGGCCTTTTCAGCGTCTAATGCCAAAAAAACCGAGGGAATTTTGTAAACTTCACAATGCTGGAGTAATGATATAACTTTGCGAGTGTTATCCGGTGCTTGCCTGCCTAGCGTGAAGCCCACTTGGTCCGTGTGTAGAATGGTGGGCAATAGCACTTGCAGTCTCGTGGCGAGCACTTTAGCATAAATTTTGACGTCACTATTTAATAGTGAGATTGGGCGGTAATTAGAAACTATTTCTCTATCCTTGCCTGGTTTTGGGATAGTTGTGATTAGGGCCTCTAACATGTCAGGAGGAAAGGAACCTGTAGACATAGCTGTATTTAAAACTAAGTGCAAATGGGGCAGGAGTGTAGGGAGAAATCGTTTATAATATTCATTTGGGAGTCCATCCGGACCAGGGGCTTTATGCGAAGGGAGGGAGCAAACTGCCAACCTAATTTCCTGATGGGTGATAGCAGCGTTTAAGTCGGTGAGGGATTCCGGGTCTAATTTAGGCAGATGGAGAGAGGAGAGGAAGGTATTAATAGCTAATTGAGACGGTTGTGGGCATAGAGGATCTTCCTTAAGGTTATACAGTTCTGTATAATAATCACTAAAGGCATTGGCAATATCTCTTGGTGTCATTTGAGGGGTTTTATGTTTGTGGTGTTGAAGTGTAGCAATGCGTTGTTTAATCAGAGTTGCTTTCAGTTTCCTCGCCAGAAATGCTCCCGGTTTGTTATCCTGGGAATAAAACTTCAGTTTAGATTTAGCAATGGCCTTTTCATAGTCAAAAAGTAGCAGTTTACGCAGGCGCAGTCTCTCTAGTCTAAGTCGGGTGTCTATAGTTCTATCGTATTGAGTTTTCTGTAAGGCCTCCAAAGTGGCAATATTGTTGAGGGCTTCAGTCATATCTTGTTGTCTACGCCTTTTCAGGGTGGCACCCAGCTGGATAAAAGAGCCTCTCATCACCGCTTTGTGTGCCTGCCAGATTGTAGCTGGAGTCACATCCTCAGTAGCATTAAGCTGAAAATATTCCTCCATTTGTTTGCCTATCATCAATGAATGGTCTGTGTGTGCTATTATGTGGCAATTGGCTCTCCATACAAAGTCACTGTGCATGTCTCGATTGCAGTGGATGGTCAGACTGACAGGCGCATGGTCCGACCACGTGGGTACTCCAATGTTGGTGTCCCGTACTTTAGTTATCATACCCCTGTCAACTAAGATTAAATCTATCCTGGAATATGTGTGAAATCTAGGGGAACAGTAGGTATAATCTCGTTCAGTTGCGTGTTGAATGCGCCAGATATCAAATAGATCATTCTCAATAATTGTCTTTGTCAAATAAAAAGATCTGTGACCTGATAACGCTGAGAGGTCTAAGCCAGGGTTTGCCACAGCGTTAAAGTCCCCACACACCATCAACGCTCCCCTCCTCACGGTGTTCACCTTCCTGAAGACTTTCTCTAAAAAGCGATTCTGGCGTACATTTGGGGCATACAGATTTACCAGCGTGTACTGAACATTGTTTATAAGGCATACCACAATGATATATCTACTTTGGGGATCAATAATCTGTTTCTCTATAGTTAGTGCAATCCTATCACTAAATGCTATCATGACCCCCCTCTTCTTTTTCTTAAAGGAAGAGCATATGACAATGGGATACTTCTTATGAGTCATAGAAGGGGGATTTTTGTCACCTACATGAGTCTCTTGTATACAGGCTATGTCTGCCTTGGTTCGTGTCAACTCTCGCCACATAAAATTACGTTTAGGGGGGCTATTTAGCCCGTTTACATTTAGGGAAAATACCTCCACACTCATAGCGGCTGCGATATATAGATATCAGAGAGGGGGTAGGGGGGGGGGAGGGACACAGGAGGAAAAGATGAATAGAACGATAAAATAAACAAGTATATAAATATACACACAACTGGAAACCTATATCCACAGGTTCCCCGTAGCTAAGTAGTTCCAGGTACTACCAGGTACTAACACTGGTGAAATAGTGTATAATATGATTCAAATAATAAGAGAATATCAACACAGTGTACCACCAATGGGTGTACACTTCAAATGGGGTAACATGGAGCAAAAATAGAATAGAAGTTAAATGAAAAACAGAACAGTCACAAAGGCCAAGTCACATCCAAGGCACCAGTAGTAATTTCAGAGTGGAGTCACAAATATTACCATCTCATCTGTCAAGCCGGTTCTGATCGGTTCCTCTGGGCTAAATCTGGAGAGGGCTCCGGAGGGTCTCTGGCTGCTAGGCCCCAGGTTAGGAGGGTCTTCATTCCCTCTGCTACAGAATTTAGTGCAAACATTTTATTCTGTCTCAGAACCAGGACTTTGGCCGGGAAACCCCATCTATAGGGGATGCCTAGTCTGCGCAGTTCCAGTGTCAAAGGGTGAAAGTCTCTTCTTGCTTGCAATGTGGCCGCCGACAGGTCTGCAAACATCAGGATGTCCTCATACGGTTCAGGCATAGATTTGTGTTTTCTGGAGAATCTCAGTAGCATATCTTTAGTATTAAAGAAAGTAAATCTAGCGAGCACATCCCTGGGAACATCGTCAGGTAGATTCCTAGGTTTAGGTATCCTATGCGCTCGGTCGATGCTATATTCATAGCCATCTAGATCAGGCAGTAGGGAGTGGGTTAACTCTTTAATGTATGGAGAAAGCTGGGAGCCAGGAATTGATTCTGGGATGCCACGGAACTTTACATTATTTCTCCTGTTTCTATCTTCAGCATCCACTAGTTTAGCCTGTACTGCTTCCATTTTATCGTCCAAGACGTTGTGAGCGTCAACTAGCTCGTTATGAGCCTGAGCAAAAGACCCCATTTTGTTTTCTACATGGAGGATCTTAGTGTCCATTGCTTGTAGGGAAGCTCGGACTGGTTGCAGTAGCATGGTAAAGTCCTTATGGATGGATGAGCGCAGCAGTAACAGCATGTCTTTCAATGTTGACTCAGACACTGTCTTGTCAGAGGTTTGATATGCTGCAAAGATGTCGGATTCTCTTTCGGCCCCCTCTGCACTGTTGTCTCCTCTCTCACTATCTGCACAGCCCCCGTCCAAGTCCATTCTGGGCTTCTGCTTTATAGGGCTAATTTGGGGCGAGTGCCCTGTATTATCTCTAGGGATACAATCTCGGCCGCTGCCGCTGCTGTCTGCCCCATCCTGCAGTGAGGCAGAGAGGGATAGAGGCAATGTGTCATCCGCCATGTCTGGATCTCGGGCGTCCGCTTCCCCCAGGGACACAGGTGAGCTATGGATTCTCGGCAGTTCACAAGACTTAGGGGCTCTAGAGGAGGGCAAATCGTATCCTACCTTGAGCCTTTGTTGTTTTGGGGGATGTGCTGCGTCCGCCTCATGTCGTTGGGCAGTAATCACCAGCGGGTCTCGCTCAGTCAGTGAGGGAGAAGACGCTCCGGCGCCATCTTTATTTCGCCGCTTCCCCGACTTGTCCGGCTGAAAAAAGTGCTTTAAGGACTTCACTTCTCTCTGTTTATCGGTCCTGGTCCTGCCCCAAGTCGCCATCTCGGATCTATGATCCAGTAAGCCGCTGTAGCAGTCGCTGGTGGGCAGTTGTATCAGCTTTTACCGGTGTCTCTAACGGAGCTACTCACTCACGCGGCCATTCAGTGCAGCGGCCAAACCACGCCCCCCTGCAGAGGTACCCTTGTAAAGTGTTATTCTCCTCTGACTAAGACGACACTCCTCCTTGGAGCTGAAAACTTGAAGCACTTTATCATCACAGTGTAAATTGTATCAGGTTCTATCTAAACAGGACTGAACTTAGAAGTAATGCTTTTAGGCCTTAGTGTATTTTCAGACCTAGACAAATTTTATGTCCACCCTTACCCCGTAGTCTGTACTGGGAACTCTTCCAACAGTTATTCTAGAAGCTGAAACATAGACTTGGGAGCTGGTGAGCAAAGCATCACTCATCTGATGACAATAAATAATGTAGAAACTGGAAATCACACAGCTCACCTACGCTCCCCTTTGAGTGCTCAGATCTGTGTCAGGCCAAATGCTCACTTGAAATTTCCCACAAATGTGCGCGCTTTGTCAAGTTTAACTTCCTATGTGTCCACCTGACTCAATATACCCACCACTGACAGGTAAGCAATTTAACTCTTAAATGACTAAAATCAAATTTTATAGTTCATAGTTCAAATGCACTATATTTAACACTTCATTAAAGATTATACAATTATATCAGTAATCCCTAATATACTAACAAGTTATATAAAGGAAGCTAAAAAGAAGAATGCTAGAACATTTAAATGACATTAGAAGTAGAGATTTTTATCATAATAAGTCCAGTGCAGTTCATGTATTTCATGGATTTATGGAATTTAAAGAATGGCATTGAACTCCAGGGGAGGAGATATAAATTGCAAAGTACTAAACAGAGGGGCTTACTGGCAATTCAGATTAGGAACTAAAGCACCACAGGGCATGAAACTGAAACTTGAGTTGTTATTTGTAGGTTTGTAAACTTAGTTAAAATGCGTAGTTGTAAGCTTTTTACAGCCTTGCCAGTGTTTTAAATAACTTGTTACTATATTAGCGATTCCTGATATAATTGTATTATCTTTGATGAAGTTTTAACCCCTTAAGGACTCATGGTTTTTCCATTTTTGCAAATCATAATGTTTTTCACCAACAGACCTATATGAGAGCTTGTTTTATGCGCTACCAATTCTACTTTGTAATGACATCAGTCATTTCGCCACAAAAGCTATGGTGAAACAAAAAAAAATTATATGTGGGACAAAATTGGAAAAAAAAACATTTTGTAAATTTAAGCGGCTTCCGTTTCCATGCACTTTTCGGTAAAAAATACACATTATCTTTATCCTGTGTCCGTACGATTAAAATGATACCCAACTGATATAGATTTGATTTTGTGTTACTTCTGTTAACCCCTTAAGGACCCGGGGTTTTTCAGTTTTTTCTTTTTGATTTTGCCCTACCAATTCTACTTTGTAATGACATCAGTCATTTTACCCAAAAATCTACGGCAAAATGGAAAAAAAAAATCATTGTGAGACAAAATTGAAAAAAAAAATGCCATTTTGTAACTTTTGGGGGCTTCTTTTTCTACACAGTACATTTTTCGGTAAAATAATACCTTCTCTTTATTTTGTAGGTCCATACGATTAAAGTGATACCCTACTTATATAGGTTTGATTTTGTCGGACTTCTGTAAAAAATCATAACTACATGCAGGAAAATTTATACCTTTAATATTGTCATCTTCTGACCCCTATAACTTTTTTATTTTTCCGCATATGGGGTGGTGAGAGGGCTAATTTTTTGCGCCGTGATCTGAAGTTTTTAGCGGTACCATTTCTGTATTGATAGGACTTATTAATGTAAAAAGTAACCAAAAATACACAATTTTGGACTTTGGAATTTTTTTGCACATACGCCATTGACTGTGCAGTTTAATTAACAGTATATTTTTTATAATTCGGACATTTCTGCACACGGCGATACCACATATATTTATTTTTGTTTACACAGTTTTTTTTTATTTTATGGGAAAAGGGGGGTGATTCAAACTTTTACTAGAGAAGGGGTTAAATGATCTTTATTCACTTTTTTTCACTTTTTTTTGCAGTGTTATAGCTCCCATAGGGAGCTATGACACTGCACACACTGATCTTTTACGTTGATCAATGGTTTCTCATAGGAAACCATTGATCAATGATTCTGCCGCTTGACTGCTCATGCCTGGATCTCAGGCACTGAGCAGTCATTCAGCGATCTGATACCAGGAAGCAAGGTAAGGGACCCTCCTTCTGTCTCACAGCTGTTCAGGATGCCACAATTTCACCACAGACATTCCGATCAGCCCCCTGACCACATTGCCACTCACGCCGTCCTTATTGGATGATGGGGCAGCGTGAGCGGCGACATGATGACGGCGTGGGACAGCAGTGAAGTAGTGATGGGGTAGCAGAGGAGCAGAAAACTGACAGGCCGGAGTGGCAGGGACATGTGAGTGGGGCACATTAAATGGCTATCTGGCGGCAGCTGAAGCAGTCAGTGCTGCTGGATAGCCGTTTTTGCGATGGCCCCGACACACAGAAGCATCATATGTTGGATGCTGCATTGAACATATGATGGCCTCTGAGAGGCCATCATATGTTGAAATAATCATGTCGGAGCCATCGTATGTCAGGGGGACAACTGTATATGCAAGGATCTTCTGGAGTAACCTAAAAATACCAGGAAAAGTGATATTGACTGGTATCAGTCAGTAACAGGAAGAAAAAAAGGGAAGATACCCATGTAAAAGTCTCTGCTGATGAAATACCCATTAAAAAGTGTGTAAAACGCCACTATGCACTAAAAAGTTGCTAAAAATAAAGTAGAGAAAATCACATCTCTAATAACTAAAAAATTGCCAAAAAGTCCCCATGAAACATGCAAGTAAAACTGTTGTGAACCACCAACTCACAGGAAGTCTACAGAAACAGCATTTAACAAAGTGGTGTGACCAAATGATAAGTAAGGTGCCAATACGCCATAAGACAACAAAATATAATTTTGTAAAAATGGGTTCAGACACATCAGTATTGATAAATCTTCCTCAATGTGTTAAAGAGGCTGTCATTAGAAATGGGGTGCACGCATATTGGATTCTTGGTCCACTGGTTCCTTTATCCAAATATTGACAGAGATGCAGCACACCATGAAGGTCGAATTAACGTGAATAGTTTTTTCCATGATGTATCACAGACAAGGTTTCACAAGATGTTTCTCAAGAAAGCCAGCATGAGGCTGGTAAAACGTTGTCTGTGATACATCATGGAATAAACTATTCACGTTAATTTGACCTTCATGGTGTGCCGCATCTACAGTAGGTCTATATATATATATATATATATATACTGTATGTGTATATATATATATATATAGCGAATCTCAGCAAAAGTGTGGCTAAACTTCAAAGTCTTTTTCAGGAATAACTTTATTAGGCTGGGTTCACATATATCAGTCGTCCGGCAAAGTTTCCCTCCGGCGTGCACCGGAGGGAAACTGATGCTAGAACTGATCCCATTCAGTTCACAAACATCCAGCGTCTCAATTTTGACGCCGGATGGTTGGACATGCCGGAGGGCACCGGACAGGGGAACGCAGCTTGCTGCATTCCCCTGTCCGTTGCCCAGAAACAATGGACGCCGCATGCCGTACAACTGATGACAAGTTGTCATCAGTTGTGGCATCAGTTGCGTCGAGATTTAGGCTGAGTTCACCTATGCCGGATGCTGGATATATGTGAACACAGCCTTAGAGAGGTAATGTCACAATAGCTTTCCCAACTGAAACTCTTAATGTTGCAGCATAAAGCCCCTTAGGCTGGGTTCACATATGTCCGGCATCCGGCATAGGTGAACTAAGCCTAAATCTCAACGCAACTGATGCCACAACTGATGACAACTTGTCATCAGTTGTATGGCATGCGGCATCCATTGTTTCTGGGCAATGGACAGGGGAATGCAGCAAGCTACGTTTCCCTGTCCGGTGCCCTCCGGCATGTTCAACCATCCGGCGTCAAAATTGAGACGCTGGGTGATTGTGAACTGTCCCATTCAAATGAATGGGATCAGTTCTAGCATCATTTTCCTCCGGTGCACGCTGGAGGGAAACTGTGCCAGACGACTGATATATGTGAACCCAGCCTTAAAGGGGTACTCCACTGGAAAAAAAATGTTATCAACTGGTGCCAGAAAGTTATACATATTTGTAGATTACTTCTATTAAAAATCTTAATCCTTCCAGTATTCATCAGCTGCTATATGCTCCACAGGAATTTCTTTTCTTTTTGAATTTCCCTTCTGTCTGACCACAGTGCTCTCTGCTGACACATCTGTCCATTTTAGGAACTGTCCAGAGAAGGAGCAAATCCCAATAGCAAACCTATCCTGCTCTGGACAGTTCCTGAAATGGACAGAGGTGTCAGCAGAGAGAACTGTGGTCAGACAGAAAGGAAATTCCAAAAGAAAATAACTTCCTGTGGAGCATATAGCAGCTGATAAGTACTGGAAGGATTAAGATTTTTTAATAGAAGTAATTTACAAATCTTCTTAACTTTCTGGCACCAGTTGTTTAAAAATGTTTTTTTTCAAGTGGAGTACCCCTTTAAGCACCCAAACTATTTTGGCCTAAGGACACAGCCAAATTTTTCAAATCTTACCTGTGTCCCTTATGGTATTATCCACTAATAACTCTGACTGACTAACTTTACAGTATGATTCCGAGAGTGTTTTTTTACATGACAGTCTACTTTAAGATAGTTGTAAATTTTGTTGATACTTGCATCATTTCTTTGTAAAACAAAAATCCAAAATTTAATGACAAAGTTTGAAATGCTCTGCTTGAAAAGAAAATGAACATGCCAAATAAATGACATATTAATTCACAAATACATGTACTACAGGGTGGGCCATTTATATGGATAAACCTTAATAAAATGGGAATGGTTGGTGATATTAACTTCCTGTTTGTGGCACATTAGTATATGTGAGGGGGGAAACTTTTCAAGATGGGTGGTTACCATGGTGGCCATTTTGAAATTGGCCATTTTGAATCCAACTTTTGTTTTTTCAATAGGAAGAGGGTCATGTGACACATCAAACTTATTGGGAATTTCACAAGAAACACAATGATGTACTTGGTTTTAACATAACTTTATTCTTTCATGAGTTATTTACAAGTTTCTGACCACTTCTAAAATGTGTTCAATGTGCTGCCCATTGTGTTGGATTGTCATTGCAACCCTCTTCTCCCACTCTGCACACACTCATAGCAACACCGCAGGAGAAATGCTAGCACAGGCTTCCAGTATCCGTAGTTTCAGGTGCTGCACAGCATAGACAATTGCCTTCAGATGACCCCAAAGATAAAAGTCTAAGGGGGTCAGATTGGGAGACCTTGGGGGCCATTCAACTGGCCCACTATGACCAATCCACTTTCCAGGAAACTGTTCATTTAGGAATGCTCGGACCGGACACCCATAACGTGGTGGTTCACCATCTTGCTGGAAAAACTCAGGGAACGTGCCAGCTTCAGTGCATAAAGAGGGAAACACATCATCATGTAGCAATTTTGCATATCCAGTGGCCTTGAGATTTCCATTGATGAAGAATGGCCCCACTAACTTTGTACCCCATATACCACACCATACCATCAATTTTTGTGTCAGTCTTGGAGGGATCTATCCAATGTGGGTTAGTGTCAGACCAATAGCGGTGGTTTTGTTTGTTAACTTCACCATTCACATAAAAGTTTTCCTCATCACTGAACAAAATCTTCTGCGTAAACTGAGGGTCCTGTTCCAATTTTTGTTTTGCCCATTCTGCAGCACCTGAAACTACGGATACTGGAAGCCTGTGCTAGCATTTCTCCTGCGGTGTTGCTATCAGTGTGTGAAGAGTCCACACATAGGAAGGTGCAGATTCCCTAACTGCCCTGATTTGCCTCAGTGACGGGTATGATCCAGGTTGCACTCCAACTTCAGACCCGGGAATTGGGCACCAAAGCTTCATAAGGTGTTGTGCTCTAAGCATAACACCAAAAGGTCAGCACTTCTCCCTCTGTTGCTGGTGGTTACCTCGGCTCCACCAGAGTAATGGCACATAGTTGTGCTTCTTGTCTGTTTCTGTTTTTCATATATTCTGAGCCAATGTGTGAAGAGTGGGAGAAGAGGGTTGCATTGGCAATCCAACACAATGGACAGCACATTGAACACATTTTATAAGTGGTCAGAAACTTGTAAATAACTCACTAAATAATAAAGTTATGTTAAAACCAAGCACATCATTGTTTTTCTTGTGAAATTCCCAATAAGTTTGATGTGTCACATGACCCTCTTCCTATTGAAAAAAACTAAAGTTGGATTCAAAGTGGGCGACTTCAAAATGGCCGCCATGGTCACCACCCATCTTGAAAAGTTTCCCCCCTCACATATACTAATGTGCCACAAACAGGAAGTTAATATCACCAACCATTCCCATTTTATTAAGGTGTATCCATGTAAATGGCCCACCCTGTATTTGTCTGCTTTTATGTTTGCATCACAAAGTTAAGATGTTTTTACTTTTTGAAGACATTAGAGGGCTTCATAGTTTAGCAGAAATTTTTCATGAAAATTTCAAAATCTAAATTTTTCAGGGACCAGTTCAGTTTGAAGTGGATTTGAGGGGACTTCATGTTAGAAATCCCCCCTAAATTTAAAACGACATTCAGAAAGTTTGTTAACCCTTTAGGTGTTTTTATAGGAATGGCAGCAAAGTGGAGGAAAAAAAAAATCCAAATCTACATTTTTAACACTAACAGGTTATTGTGTCCCCAAATGTTAAATTTTTACAAGGGGTAACAAGAGAAAAAATTCCCTCAAAATTTGTAACCCAATATCTCCTGAGTATGGAAATACCCCATATGTGGATGTTAAATGTTCTGTGGGCACACATGAGGGCTAGAAGAGAAGGAAAGACATGTGGCTTTTGGAGAGAGAATTTGGCTGGAATAGTTTTTTGGGGCCATGTCGCATTACAAAAATCCCCATGGTGCCCAGACAGTGAAAACCACCCTCATGTGACTTCATTTTGGAAACTGCACCCCTCAAGTAATGCAATAAGAGGTGCAATGAGCTTTTGCTTCACACAGGTTTTTCATTTTTACAAAGGGGAAAAGGAGAAAAGCCCCCCCCCCCCCCCAAATGTGTTATCCAATTTCTCCCAAGTATAAATGTACCCAATATGTGGAAGAAAAGTGCCCTGTGGGCGCATGGCAAAGCTCAGAAGGGAAGGAGTGCCATTTGGCTTTTGGAGAGAGAATGTCGCATTTACAATCCCCCATGGTGCTAGAACAGCAGAAATGTGACACCATTTTGGAAACTACCCCTCAAAGAATTTTATAAGAAATACAGTGTGGATTTACACCCCACAGGTGTTTTACACAGTTTTGGAACAGTGGGCAATGAAAATTAAAAATAAAAATGTTTAGACTAAAATGGAGCGTCATTTGGCTTTTGGAGAGATAATTTGGCTGGAATAGTTTTTAGGGACCATGTCACATTTGCAAAGCCCCATGTAGCCCAAACAGTGGAAACCCCCTCATATGACTCCATTTTGGAAACTGCATCCCTAAAAGAATGTAATAAGAGATACATTGAACAGTTATACCCCACATGTGTTTGACACGATTTTAGAACAGTGAGCTGTGAAAATAAAATAAAAAAATTTTTACACAAAAATGCTGGAGTAACCCCAAATTGTTTATTTTCACAATGGGTAAAAGGAGAAAAAGCCCTCCAAAATGTGTAACCCAATTCCTCCCAAGTATGGAAATACCCCACATGTGGACATAAAGTGCTGTGTGGGCAAGACTCAGAAGGGAAGGAGAGATATTGGGCTTTTGAAGAGAGGATTTGAGCTGAAATAGAAGTTGTGGGCCATGTCGCATTTACAAAGCTCCCATGGTTTCTGGATAGTGGAAACACCCTCGTGTGACCCCCCATTTTGGAAACTACACCCCTCGATGACTGTAAAAAAGGGTGCAGTGAGCATTTAGACCCCACAGGTGTCTAACAGTTTTTTGGATCAGCAGCATTTTTTCATATTCATGACCCACTGTTTCAAAAATCTGTCAGACACGTGTGGGGTCAAAATGCTGACTGCACCCCTTGATATGTTTCTTGAGGGGTGTAGTTTCCAAAGTGGGGTCACAATAATTTTTTTTGTTAGCTGTTAGATGTCAGAATCTCTGCAACGATCAGCCACCCCTGTGCAAAAAGACAATTTAGGCCTCAAATGTACATGGTGCGCTCTCACTTCTGAGCCATGATGTGCGCCCGCAGAGCACTTTACATCCACATATGTGGTATTTCTGTACTCGGAAGAGATTGCGTCACTTATTTTTTTCGGGGGGGTTCTTCTTTTACCTCTTGTGAAAATTGAAAATATGGGACAACAGCAACAGCAACATATATGGTTTAGTCCCAATTTTTTTATTTTCACAAGTGGTAAAAGGAGAAAGCCCCCCAAAATAAGTAACACAATTTCTCTTTTACAAATACCCTATAAGAGGATGTAAACTGTTGCCTTGAAATACAACAGGGCTCCAGAGTCAGAGAGCTTCATGCACATTCGAGGCCTCATTGAAAAAAAAAAACAAAGTCCATTGCAGTGAAGACTGTGGGGTCAATTTGGATTCCTGGGCGGTCAACAAGCCCAGGAACCAGTGGTTCAAAACTGTCTGGAACTGGGGTCCAGATAGGGTCCCCTATAAGGGAGACAGACAGGGTTACTATTATGGGTTGCCTCTAATGGCATTGCTCTGCGGCAGCACCTTCATTCTCACTGTATGATGATGAGGGGGAGGAGGAAGAAATGTGGGGTCTTTCTTCTCTCCCTCATTAGTGCATGGCATATGCCTCCTCCACCAAAAAGAGCCTTCAGGGCATTACAATTTTATAGGGGAGGGAAGGGGGGGTGTAATTGTGCATGTGTATAGTATAGTGTTTTCACATTATTTCAGTGTGTAGTCTAGGTGTAGTGTAGTGTTTTTTTTTTTTTACTGTTTTGCATTGGAGTACCCCTTTAAGGCTCAGACATAGAGGGTGTACTATGTCCTTAACAGGTTAATTGATAGAAACACAGGTGTGAGGTCACAGCAGTTTGCCTGAAAAAGCCCACTTGTGTTGCTCTCTAAAAAAAAAAAAAAACCTTGCTGCCAATCCACCATTATCAATATCAATATATTTCAGGTTTCTCCAGAGATGTTGTATTGGATTTAAGCTAGGGCTCCAGCTGGTCGTCTCAAGGAGATGTATCTTCTGCCCAGTCTAAGGTCCAGAATGCCTCCACCCAATCCTGTCTTATTAATTGTCAGCTGACAGAGATATGTTTTTCTAAATCCTATCCAATCAGCTGAATTTACACATGGTGACTCCAATGTAGATGTAGGGACATATCAGAGGTGATAAATAGAATGGGTGAGGCCCCAGAGCTAAATTTCAAGGGACATATCAAAGGGTCTGAATACTTCATGCTAAATTAAAGTTTTTCCTTTTTTAGCACATTTGTAAAAATTTCAAAAATTCTACAGTATGTTCACATTCTCATTATGGGATATCAAATGTAAATTGATGGAAAACTGGAGGAAAACTTGATTTAGGTTTTTTTTAGCACAAGGCCACAACATAACAGATTGTAATGAAATTGTAAGGATCTTAAGTCTTTCAGAATTAATTAAATATCTCTAAAACAGGAACTAATTGTGAGGAGGAGACATCTGTATTACAAATGTGAGGGGGCAAATGCAGCAGGAGCTTGGTACTTTACAGCTATTTCACATAAATGTTTTTCTTTGCAAGTGGAGTTAAACAGTTGTTTGAGACTGTTGGTATTAGTTGAAGTTGGCTTGATGTCACCATTGCTATGCTGGTTAAAACACAAGGAACGGCGTTCCATCCTACAGGAGGAAGGTGTGTCAGTCAGAGTGGGCCATGATTGATGCCCTGCACTATAATGTCTGTAGTTGAGGCTGAGCTGTATCCATGCAGTCATGTATTTTTAAAGGGGTACTCCATGGAAAAAAAAAGCTTAGGGTGTGACTATAGTAAAATACTATTGTGTCTACAGGTGACAGCACTAGGACAGCACTCATATAGAATCGGCATCAATAGTTATCTTTCTCTTGTACGTGAGTAATGAAGGCACCAGAGACAGAGGTGCAAAAAATGAAATTACTGTAAAATGTTAAACCGGGTGCAGTATTTCAAGGAAAAGTGGTACTGTGTAAAAGGGGGTCAACCCTGTATAGTTGGTGTAATTTGTGGCTTTGAGTAGTTAGTAAGGCTGTGGCTTTGTGGAAAGTAGTAAGGGCCAACACTTTGGAAATTCAGAAAGTGTGATTGGAATTGTGATAAGCAGGCAGCTGAGGTTGGTTGAAGGTGATTCTGGACATGATGTAGCAATCACTGATACCACTGGAGAAGAAGGCTTATCATATACAATCTTCAGGTGCCCAGACAATGCATGTTGTGGTAGGGGGAAGTCTTCAGGTTCAGGCAATAGCCAGCAGCCATCATGAGCTTACATGACCACTAGCTCTGATTAAGAATTTGCAATGGTTTTGCTGCTATACTGTTTAAGACTGGGCCCAGTGAGTAAGAGAGAAATGCTGTATACCTCTTCGGCTAGGTTTTGACTTGGCTTTTTTGTTCCTTTTTTTATTTTTCTGCAAAAATGCCTGTTTTTGCAATACATTTTTTGTCATTTTTTGGAAATGCCAATTTTTTACCCCTTGGCAGTTCTTCACTACCTTTAAGGTAGCATTTCATAGGAGATAAGTAGTGAAACATAGCATCACTACTTATCTCCACTGGCTGTATAGAATACAGCTTGCATAGAGCACAGAAGTATGGGTTGGGTTCCCCCAATTTTCATTCTTAGCCAGACACCAACCAATCAGAAACAGCTTGACTTTACCAGGGTGGATAAGGACCATTACTTTTGTCCCTCCCCAGCCTAAATAATGCAAGCCTGTTGCTACCTAGGCCCATGAGTGCCATTTTCGATGCTCCAGGCCTGTTGGTACTGGCTCTTTAAGGAAACCTCTGTGCCAGTGGCTACCGGAGTAATAATTGAGGGTTAGTGCTAGCTTGTTTTGGGACTATTGCTAAGCCATGGCTACTAAGCCTGAAAAGTATATTTAAAATATCACAACACCTGTAAAAAATAATTGTAAAAAAAAAAAAAAAACATTCCCCCCAGCCCTTGTTAAGCATTTCACTTTTTTTTTTTAAATGCTGGTCATCGACATAGTCCACCCAATCCAACATAATCTACAGCATGCAGTGTTTTTCAAACAGGGGGCCTCCAGCTGTTTCTAAGCTACAACCCTCATCATTCCCCGCATTCAGAGACAATGTTGTAATTGTAATTTTGCAAACGATGGAGACTGTGAAACACTGACAGAAAGGATGTGTTCACACATCCTTGATTCATCTACATTTTTAACATGCCTTTTTAAAAACACATGCTAAAATGCACAGAGCCTCACATACCACACTCTTTCCTGGCTGAGGCTAGAGGCGTGACTGCACCAGAACAGGATGGATTGGGAATGAGGGAGGTATGTGAACTTTTCTGCAGTCATCTACAGCCCCCAAGGAGTTAAAAAGCACTGCTCAGCAGTGCTAGTTATCTCTTTTCTTGCTGGACAGGCACATTGCACTCGGCCAAGCAAGAGGTTACAGTAAACCAGCAATTCATACTGATCGCTAGTTTACTGTATATTCTTGCTGGGCTGGAGATATACAATGTATATATCCTGCCTAGCATTAGCTGTACCTGCAGCTGTATAGCTGCAAGAACAGATTAGCTCCCCTATTTGGGGGACAGTATACAGCACTGTGCTATGTAGCTCTGGATAATTATAGTAACATAGTTAATACGGTTGAAAAAAGACCAGTGTCAATCAAGTTCAACCTATATCCCTAATGAGTCCCTACTGAGTTTATACAGGGAAAGGCAAAAAAACCCTCATACTAGAGGTAAAAATTCCTTCCCGACTCCAAATATGGCAGTCAGAATAAATCCCTGGATCAACGTTCTGTCCCTATAAATCTAGTATACATAACCAGTGATGTTATTACTCTCCAAAAATGCATCCAGACCCTTTTTGAATTCTTTTACAGAGTTCCCCATGACCACCTCCTCTGGCAGAGAGTTCCATAGTCTCACTGCTCTTACAGTAAAGAACCAACGTCAGTGCTGGTGTAGAAACCTTCTTTCCTCTAGATGTAGAGGATGTCCCCTTGTTATAGATACAGTTCTGGGTATAAATAGATCATGGGAGAGGTCTCTGTACTGTCCCCTGATATATTTATACATAGTTATTAGGTCTACCCTAAGCCTTCCTTTTTCTAAACTAAATAACACTAATTCTGATAATCTTTCCAGGTGCTGTAATCCTCCCATTCCCCGTATTTCCCTGGTTGCCTGTCGTTGAACCCTCTCCAGCTCCACTATATCTTTCTTGTACACTGGTGCCAAGTTCTGTACACAGTATTCTATGTGTGGTCTGACTAGTGATTTGTACAGCGGTAGAAATGTTTCCTTGTCGTGGGCATTTATGCCCCTATTGATGCACCCCATGATTTTACTTGCCTTGGCAGCAGCTGCCTAACACTGGTCACTACAGTTAAATTTACTGTTAACTAAGACACCTAAGTCTTTTTCCACGTCAGTCGTCCCAAGTGTGCTCCCATTTAGAACATAATCCCAGCCAGGATTTTTCCTCCCCATGTGCATTACCTTACATTTATCAGTATTGAACCTCATCTGCCACTTCCCATCCTAAACCTCCAACCTATCCAGATCCATTTGTAACAGTCCACTGTCCTTTATAGTGATTACCGATTTACAGAGTTTAGTATCATCTGCAAAGATTGCTACTTTACTATTCAACCCCTCTATTAATGAATATATTAAATAGAACAGGACCCAAGACTGACCCCTGTGGTACCCTGCTAGTAACAGTCACCCAATAAGAATAAGTACCATTAATAACTACCCTCTATTTCCTATCACTGAGCCAGTTACTTACCTGCCCCAGCCCCATCCTTCTCATTTTATACGCCAATCTTTTATGTGGCACCATATCAAAAGCTTTGGAAAAATCCAGATATCAGACATCCAACGAATACCCCTGGTCCAGTCTGGAGCTCACCTCCTCATAAAAGCTGATCAGGTTAGTTTGACAGGACCGATCCCTCATAGAGCCATGCTGATATGGAGTCATACAAGTACAAGATACTCCAAAATAGCATCCCTTAGAAAACCCTCAAACAATTTACATCCAAACGAGGTTAAACTAACAGGCCTATAATTCCCGGGGTCACCTTTTGTTCCCTTTTTAAATATTGGCACCACATTTGTCATGCACCAGTCCTGGGGAACAGTCCCTGTCACTATAGAGTCACTGAGTATTAAAAATAGGGGTCTGTCTATTACATTACTTCATTCCTTTAGAACATGGGGGTGAATGCCATCTGGACCTGGTGATTTGTTTATTTAGATTTTTTGTAGGCGGTACTGTACTTCTTCCTGGGTTAGACAGATTACCTGTACTGGGGAGTTTACCTTATCTCGCTGTATTTCACCTGGCATTTCATATTCCTCGGTGAACATAGTGGAGAAAAATGTGTTTAATATATTTGCTTTTTTCTGATCCCTGTTTATAATTTCTTCTTTATCGTTTTTTAAAGGACCAACACTTACATTTTTAACCTTTTTGCTGTGGCAGGGGGAGGTAAGTAGGGATGCTATGCATACCTCTGTAGATGCTGAATCTATGGTGTATTTACCAGAAAATGCACCATGGTCTCAGCATGTTGTGGTTTTCAGAAAACTGCCACTGAGCCATAAATCACAGAAAAACTGCTCCTTCACTTTGTAATGATTTAACTTACCCAAATGATTCTGAAAATATTTATTGGCATATATTACACTTTATATTAGTGGTAAATTTTGGTCAATTTATTTGGACCAATTTTTTGGTCAGCATTTATTTGTGAAAAATCTGAAAGTCTTTACTTATACAAAAATATATTCCTGCCACATAAATTCTACTTTATGTATGGAATTAGCATAATTTGGTAAACGTCATTTTATTTTTCAAGATGTTGGAAAATCTTTCAAAATCTTTGTTTTTGTTTTTTAGACTCCAATTAATTTCTTATGTTAGAAACCACTTTGAACCTGTCCATTTAAAAAACTGCACCCCTCACATAATTCCCAACAGGATTTCAAAACCTTTTCAACAATTTTAGATGATTCATAGGAATAAAAGCACAATGACATGAAAAAGTAAAAATTTTCTTGCAATTTTTCTTTTTAATTTAATAGAAAAATTCAACTCAATATTTATTACCTCAAATCCACAGTTTAAAAAAATATTCCATGTGTAGCCCTAGTGCTCAAAAATAAAGGATTTCTGGACCTTCTTTTTATTAGGGGGACTTTTCAGGAACCATAATGTTTTTGCAAAAGATTAGAGGTGCTAAACTATAAGACCATCAAAAAATACATTTATTAAGAAATGTATCTATTTTTTCAAATTATTTTTTAAATAATATGTAGTTTTAGCTTAAATGCTCTAATTTTCACAAGGAAAACTGAAGAATAAGCAGCCCAGGACTACCTCATATGTATTCTTAAACTGCTTAAACTGTTTACAGACATAGCAGCTCTTAGAAGAGGAGGAGCACCATTTTTACAGATTTTCTGGTAATGGGGCGCCACGTGTATTTGCAAATCCTCTGTGGTATGAATACAGTGAAAACCCAAAGTACCTGAAGTTACCCCTATTTAAGAAACAACATTCCTTTAAAAAGGTTACCCATATTTATGAAACAACATCCCTTTGAAAAGCCATCTAGGGCTGTAATTAGCATTAGGCCCTTACAGATGTTTGATGAATGGTTTTAGCATTAGGCTGTAAAAAAAAAAAAAAAAAAAAAAAAAAAGAAAGAAAACTTATTTTCTAATATGTACACATACAGCAGTCATGGCTTTGACTAAGGATCATAGATCCGAAACATGTTAGCTTTTCTTTTCTCCTGTTTAGATACATAAATCTGCCTTTGAAGCTTTTGTGTGGCCATCTTTATCCATCCAAGACTTTGGAATAAAAGGAAGATTTTACAGTGTGTAGGCATTCGTCTGCTGTTTCTTATTTCCGTTACTTCGGCTGTGCACCTGGCCCATGTGAGTTGACTATTTATTTTTAATATGTACATTTAGCTTATTTGCACAAGGAACACAGGAGTACAGGCACCCAAAAATGTGTTACTCAACTTTTTCAGAATATGGTAGTATCCTGTATGTGACTTTGAATTACGGTTTGGACATACAGCAGGGCTCAGATGTGAAGAATGTTAAAAATATTTTGGTTTTGTGCTGTCATATTCTGAGATATAGTATTTTTTTCCTGCGTGAAGGCTTGCTTTTTTGGGGATATTCTCTACTTTTTATTGGTACCATTTTGGGGTACTTATCACTTTATGATCGTTTTTTTTTCCCAGTTTTTATTACATTTTAGGAAGCTGAGAGATAGAAAAAAATTACAAAATTATTTTTTTTTCCACATCATTTTTTGGCTTGTTATTTATGTAGGATAAATAACATTATTGTTTGATAGTATGGTTGTTGTAATAATAAAGGACTTATTTAAGAGCCAGATATCACACTTATTTTAATCTCTGCCTCTTAACAGGAGTCATTGTAATGAGGCCATCAATGTTATTCACTTCACCTGGCAGTGGATTAAGTGATATGGCCGGTCGGTGTACATACATAAATATAACAGTAAGCACACTGTTTAAATTTGCGATGGTCTACATTGATTTGAGAAGAATCCCAATTCCTGCTTTATTAATTTTGCATGCAAGCAGACATTATGTTTCGTCAGTGAGACACAAAGGTTTCTTGCTAGTTAAAGTTGGAATAAATTAGTTGTGCATTGGCTCGATCACCATATTTACAAGTTTTCATTCAAAACAGAAGTGTATGAAGAGCCTGCCTTAGGTAATAAATAACTGGCAGCTTTACATGAGGTTTGCTTTGAGAACAATAACCATTTATCCATAAGAAACCATGCGTGATACCAATTCAAAATAAAAACAAAAATGGAAAAAAGAAAACATCAAAAAAATAAGTTATTACTTCCCTAAAATGTTATTTGGTTATTAGACACAGACTAGTTTCTCAGAAACATGAGATGCATGAATTGCTTCATCTTGTAGAAAATAAAATTTTACGGCTCTGTTAACATTCATAAAATGTTTCTACCAAAACAATGAAATATTACTAATAAAGTTTTTAATTGTTAAACAGTGACAGTTTTAGTTTGCTTGTATGGTTATCCATTTGGTTGTTACTGTTACTATAATACACAATACATACAGTTACTAGAGATGAGCGAGCTGAGCTCCACAAACACATTGCTAGGTACAGCTTGCGTAGTGTTGAGCGGCATAGGCCATATTCGAATTCGCGATATTTCGCGAATATATGGACGAATATTCGGCATATATTCGCTAAATTCGCATATTCGTAATATTTGCGTTTTATTTTCGCATAAGCGAAAATTTGCGCATGCGAAAATTATCGTATGCAAAAATTAGCATAAACCAAAATTAACATAAGCGGAAATTCGCCTATGCAAAAATTAGCATATGCAAATTTCCGCATGTGCGAAAATTCGCACGTCAGTCTCAAACAGTAGTATTAGAGCCTTCTTTACATCACACAAGCTGGAAGCAGAGAGGGGTGATCACTGTGATGTGTACTGTGAAAAAAAAAACGAATATTCGTAATTACGAATATATAGTGCTATATTTGCGAATATTCGCGAATATGCGATATTCGCGAATAAAATTCGCATTGCGAATATTCGCGAGCAACACTGAGCTTGCATGAGAGAGAAAAGGAGCAAGCTCTGGAGAAGCTAGAAAGCCTTCTAAAATTCTAACCTATACAATTCCACAAATCAACAGCAAACTGAACACAAATTCTAATCTATACAACTCCACAAATCCACAGCAATCTGAGCATAAATCCTAATCTATACAGTTCCACAGCAAGCTCAGCACAGCATTAATTTGTGGGCTGATCTCAGGGACCTCCTGTCCCTAACTGCAGAAGTCTGATTGTGCCCTGCAAATCCCAGCCAGCAGTGATCTAACCCATAACAATTCCCATACAAAAGTGCCACTAAGCAAAGAAGTAAGCATAATGAACGCAGCATAACCATCTAAAGTGCATTAACTTGTATTGTTGGGGTTTAATTAAACCCAGTTCATTTAGCTGGGTGTAACATAACAAAGCAGCTTAACCCCTTAAGGCCCATTTTGGCCTTAAAGGGGTACTCTGCCGCCCTGCTTCCGGAGCTCTGCTCCCCAGCGTCCGGAAGTTTATTGTTCCGAACGCTGTGTGCGGGCTTTCTTGTTCATGGCCGCCCCTCGTGACGTCACGCCCGCCGCCTCGTGACGTCACACCCGCCCCCTCAACTAAAGCCTATGGGAAGCGGGCGTGACGTCACAAGTGGCCGCCCTGAACACGTAAGCCGGCACACAGCATTCGGAACAATAAACTTTTGGATGCTGGGGAGTGGAGCTCCGGAAGCAGGGCAGCGGAGTACCCCTTTAAGGACTCAGACAATTTAAATTTTACATTTTTGTTTTTTCCTCCTTGCCTTCTAAAAATCATAACTCTTTTATATTTTCATCCACAGACTAGTCTGAGGGCTTGTTTTTTGTGCGACCAGTCTTCTTTTTTTAATGACATCACTCATTTTACCATAAAATGTATGGCACATCCCAAAAACTACTATTTGTGTGGGGAAATTGATAAGAAAACCGCAATTCTGCAAATATTTGAAGGTTTCGTTTTCATGCTGTAAAATTTATGGAAAAATAGACGTGTTCTTTATTATGTGGGTCAATACAATTAAAATGATACGCATGATTACATACTTTTCTATTATTATACCGCTGAAAAGAAATAACCAAATTAGTGCATTTAAAATCCCTCTATTTTGCTGACCTATAACTTTTTCATTTTTCCATATGAGGCAGTAGGAGGACTCTTTTTTTGCACTGTGATCTTTAATTTTTTTTAAACCATGTTTGCATATATAAAACTTTTAATACATTTTTTATCATTTTTTTTTGGAATACAATGCAATAAAAAAGCAGCACATTTTGACTTTTTTTTTTACGTTCACGCTGTTCACCGTATGGGATAACTAACATCTGAGTTGATGACGGGAAAGGAGGTCGGAATAGGAGGACGGGATAGGAGGACGGGATAGGAGGATGGGATAGGAGATCTGGATAGGAGGTCGGGATAGGAGGTCGAGATAGGAGGATGGGATAGGAGGTCAAGATAGGAAGTCGAGATAGGAGGTCGAGATATGAGGACGGGAAAGGAGGACAGGAAAGGAGGTCAGGATAGGAGGTCGGAATAGGAGGATAGGATAGGAGGACGGGATATGAGGACGGGATAGGAGGTCGGGATAGGAGGTCAAGATAGGAGGTCAAGATATGAGGACGGGAAAGGAGGTCGGGATAGGAGGACGGGATAGGAGGTTGGGATAGGAGATCTGGATAGGAGGTCGGGATAAGAGGTTGAGATAGGAGGATGGGATAGGAGGACAGGAAAGGAGGTCGGGATAGGAGGTCGAGATATGAGGACGGGAAAGGAGGACAGGAAAGGAGGTCGGGATAGGAGGACGGGATAGAAGGTTGGGATAGGAGATCTGGATAGGAGGTCGGGATAGGAGGTTGAGATAGGAGGATGGGATAGGAAGTCAAGATAGGAGGTCGAGATAGGAGGTCGAGATATGAGGACGGAAAAGGAGGACAGGAAAGGAGGTCGGGATAGGAGGTCGGGATAGGAGGTCAAGATAGGAGGTCGAGATATGAGGACGGGAAAGGAGGATGGGACAGGATGTCGGGATAGGAGCTCGAGATTGGAGGACGGGATAGGAGGTCGGGATAGGAGGTCGAGATAGGAGGACTGGATATGAGGACTGGATATGAGGACGGGGTAGGAGGATGGGATAGGAGGACGGGATAGAAGGTCGGGATAGGAGATCAGGATAGGAGGTCGAGATAGGAGGTCAGGATAGGAGGTTGGGATAGGAGGACTGAATAGGAGGACGGAATAGGAGGACGGGATAGGAAGACGGGATAGGAAGACGGGATAGGAGGTCGAGATAGGAGGTCAGGATAGGAGGTCGGGATAGGAGGACTGAATAGGAGGACAGAATAGGAGGACAGGATAGGAAGACGGGATAGGAAGACGGGATAGGAGATCGGGATAGGAGATCGGGATAGGAGATCGGGATAGGAGGTCGAGATAGGAGGTCGGGATAGAAGGTCGAGATAGGAGGATGGGATAGGAGGATGGGATAGGAGGATGGTATAGGAGGTCAGGACAGGAGGTCAGGATAGGAGGTCGAGATAGGAGGACGGGATAGGAGGTCAGGATAGGAGGTTGGAATATGGGGTTGGGATATGACAAAAATATATGAGGACTTTGTTTATTTTCCTCCCCAACAGGGATTAGGAAGGAAAAACCGGGCAACGCTGGGTACTCAGCTAGTTATCTATATATATAAAACTCAACGTGTGTGTGTGTGTGTGTGTGTGAATGTATGTATGTGTGTATGTTCCAGCATCATGTCCAAACGGCTAAAGATATTAACATGAAACTTGGCACACATGTTACTTATGTCAGCAACAAACATAGGATAGGTGATTTAACCCTTACTCACCCCCATTTGCCAGGGGTGGGGTTTATGTTTAAAGTCCCATACAAGTCAATGGAAAATATATGTTACTGCATAACTTCCTAACGGCTTGAGATATTTCGATAATACTTGGTCACATGTTACTTATATATCCACTTAAAATATAAGATAGTTAATTTAACCCTTAACTACCCCCATTTGTGAGGGTCGGGGTTTTTGTTTAAAGTCCCATGCAAATCAATCGGAAATGTATGTTCCCACATAACTTCCGTACGGCTGGAGATATTTCAATAACTGGTACATATATTACGGGTTGGGATAGGAGGTCAACATAGGAGGTCGGGATAAGAGGATCGGGATAGGAGGATGGGATAGGAGGATGGGATAGGAGGACAGGATAGGAGGACGGGATAGGAGGACGAGATAGGAGGTCGAGATATGAGGACAGGATAGGAGGTCGTGATAGGAGGACGGGATAGGAGGTCGGGATAGGAGGATGGGATAGGAGGACGGGATAGGAGGACGGGATAGGAGGACGGGAAAGGAGGACGGAAAGGAGGTCGAGATATGAGGAAGGGAAAGGAGGATGGGAAAGTAGAACAAGATAGGAGGACGAGATAGGAGGATGGGATAGTAGGACTGGATAGGAGGACAGGATAGGAGGACGGGAAAGGAGGACGGGAAAGGAGGTCGAGATAGGAGGACGGGAAAGGAGGTCGAGATAGGTGGACGGGAAAGGAGGTTGAGATATGAGGACGGGAAAGAAGGACAGGATAGGAGGACGGGATAGGAGGATGTGATAGGAGGACGGATAGGAGGACAGGATAGGAGGTCGGGATAGGAGGTCGGGATATGACAACAATATATGAGGACGGGATATGAAGTCAAAAGCTTCCTCCTTTGTTTATTTTCCTCTCCAACAAGGATTAGGAAAGAAAAACCGGGCAACGCCAGATACTCAGCTAGTATTTTAATAATTTGGATATTTACGCACGCGGCGATACCACTTACACTTTTTTGCCACACTTCTGCAGATGCCATAATCTGTATTGATCACGGCATCTGAGGGGTTAATGGCAGACATCTGCGGAATCGCGGATGTCAGCCATTACCTGTGGGTCCGTGGCTGCCTGGACCTGCCGCGCATGACCCGAGCGTTGCTCTGATGCTCGCGGTTATGTATAGGACGTAAATTGAAGTCCTGGTGCGTTAAGTACCACCTCACCAGGACAAACATTTATGTCCTGCATCATTAAGGGGTTAAATAATTTAAATTGAACATGCATCAACCATCTAAAGCGCGTATGTATTGTTATATGTATTGTATTGTATGTATGTTATATGTATTTTCTGGGTTTAATCGCACACAGTATCCCTTCTTGGTTGTAACATAATCAACGGAATTAAAATTGTTTAACCCCTTAATGACCACGGACGTAAATATACGTCCTGGTTTGGCAGTACTTAGCGCACCAACACGTACATTTACGTCTTGTGTGTGACCGCGAGCATCGGAACGGTGGATTTCTGGCTTTTAGTAGCAGCTGGGGACCCACCAGTAATGGCCGACATCTGCAATCACGCGGATGTCCGCCATTAACCCCTCAGATGCCATGATCAATACAGATCACGGCATCTGCGTCAGTGCAGTGCAGCGCTGAAGCGGCGATCCAATCATCCAGCCTGGCAGCCAGGGGTTCCCTCACCTGGCTCCGGCCATCTCTCGGGGTCTTCTGCTCTGGTCTGAGATTGAGCAGACCAGAGCAGAAGATCATTGATAATACTTATCAGTGCTATGCCCTATGCATAGCACTGAACAGTATTAGCAATCAAAGGATTGCTATAGATAGTCCCCTATGGGGACATAAAAAGTGTAAAATAAAAGTTGAAAAATGTAAAAATAAAAAGTAAAACAAAGGGAAAAATTCCTTCCCCCAATAAAAATGAAAATTGTCAGTTTTTCCCATTTTACCGCCAAAAAGCGCAAACATTTTTGTTATAAACATATTTGGTATCACCGCATGCGTAACTGTCCGAAATATCAAAATATAATGTTAATGATCCCATACGGTGAATGGCCTAAACGTAAAAAATAAAAAAAATAAAAAAATGCTGCTTTTTTGTTACATTTATTTAAAAAAAAATAATAAAAAATGATCTAAAAGTTTTATATATGCGAATGTGGTATTGATAAAAACTACAGATGACAGTGCAGAAAATGAGCCCTCATACCGCCCTATATATGGAAAAATTTAAAAGTTATAGGTGGTAAAAATAGGGCGATTTTAGATTACTAATTTTGTACAAAAAGTTTTAGATTTTTTTTAAGCAGTACAAAAATATAAAAGTATCTAGCCATGGGTATCATTTTATTCGTATTGACCCACAGAATAAAGAACACATGTCATTTTTAACGTAAAGTGTACAGTGTGAAAAAAAAAACCTCAAAAATGTGCAAAATTGTGGTTTTCATTTAAATTTCCTCCCTAAGAAAATAATTTTTGAGGTTCGCCGCAAATTTTAGGGTAAAATGAGAGGTTTCATTACAAAATAAACTTGGTCACACAAAAAACAACATCTTATATGGGTCTGTAGATGGAAATATTAAAGAGTTATGGATTTTAGAAGGCGAGGAGGAAAAACGAAAATGCTAAAATAAAATTGGCCTGGTCCTTAAGGTTAAAATGGGCTTGGTCCTTAAAGGGGTAGTCCAGTGGTGAAAAACTTATCCCCTATCCTAAGGATAGGGGATAAGTTTGAGATCGCGGGGGGTCCGACCGCTGGGGCCCCCTGCGATCTCTCTGTACAGGGCCCCGGCTCTCCGCCGAGATAGCGGGTGTCGACCCCCGCACGAGGCGGCGGCCGACACGCCCCCTCAATACATCTCTATGGCAGAGCCGGAGATTGCCGAAGGCAGCGCTTCGGCTCTGCCATAGAGTTGTATTGAGGGGGCGTGTCGGCCGCCGCCTCGTGCGGAGGTCGACACGCCCCCTTCCAGCGGGCTGTCGGGGCTCCGTACAGGAGATCGCAGGGGGCCCCAGCGGTCGGACCCCCCGCGATCTGCAACTTATCCCCTATCCTTATGATAGGGGATAAGTTGCTCACCACTGAATCACCACTGGACTACTCCTTTAAGGGGTTAAATTGAACATGTATTAGCCATCTAAAGTGCATTTGTGTGTATGTACTCAAACAAAGGAGCCCACTATCAGACATCAGACGTTCATACAGAGAGGAGTAGTGGGAACGATGAGGAGGAAGTTGATGATCATGCTGTCAGAAAGCCTGTTAGTCTGATAAGCTCAGGAGCAGCTGGTCAACTTTTTTTCTTCACAGGTTTTGAGAAATCTTCCGAAAATTGTTTTTGTGTTTCCCACTTGCCTATGGCGAATTAAAATGTTACATTATTTCTAATATAACTTTTTTTAAATTAAGGCTTTTCCGCCATACAGCTTTTTCTACTAAATCATGTCGTTTTTCCCATTCTAGCCATGG
This sequence comes from Hyla sarda, assembly GCF_029499605.1. Taxonomy (NCBI): domain Eukaryota; kingdom Metazoa; phylum Chordata; class Amphibia; order Anura; family Hylidae; genus Hyla; species Hyla sarda. Next base: position 232,512,320 of record NC_079189.1, on the reverse strand, counting down.
AATCTTGAGTTATAACTTTGTTTTAGTCATGTTTAGAGATGAGTGAATTGGTCCGAATTCATTTGTGGCAAATCTCTATTAAAAAGGGTTATTTCTGGCCCACAGAGAACTTCAATAGGGGTGTAGAACACTTTGCCTTGCTTTAACACGCATAGGGTATGTGCTCGTTAGTGAAATAATACTGTTCTTCAGTATGACATGTGTTACGCCTAGCGCTCCGGGTCCCCGCTCCTCCCCGGAGCGCTCACGGCGTCTCTCTCCCCGCAGCGCCCCGGTCGGTCCCGCTGACCGGGAGCGCTGCACTGTCATGGCCGTCGGGGATGCGATTCGCACAGCGGGACGCGCCCGCTCGCGAATCGCATCCCAGGTCACTTACCCGTCCCGGTCCCCTGCTGTCATGTGCTGGCGCGCGCGGCTCCGCTCTCTAGGGCGCGCGCGCGCCAGCTCTCTGAGACTTAAAGGGCCAGTGCACCAATGATTGGTGCCTGGCCCAATTAGCTTAATTGGCTCCCACCTGCTCCCAGACTATATCTGATCACTGCCCCTGCACTCCCCTGCCGGATCTTGTTGCCTTGTGCCAGTGAAAGCGTTTAGTGTGTCCAAAGCCTGTGTTACCTGAACCCTTGCTATCCATCTTGACTACGAACCTTGCCGCCTGCCCCCGACCTTCTGCTACGTCTGACCTTGCCTCTGCCTAGTCCTTCTGTCCCACGCCTTCTCAGCAGTCAGCGAGGTAGAGCCGTTGCTAGTGGATACGACCTGGTTGCTACTGCCGCAGCAAGACCATCCCGCTTTGCGGCGGGCTCTGGTGAACACCAGTAGCCTCTTAGAACCGGTCCACTAGCACGGTCCACGCCAATCCCTCGCTGACACAGAGGATCCACTACCTGGAAGCCGAATCGTGACAGTAGATCCGGCCATGGATCCCGCTGAGGTGCCGCTGCCAAGTCTCGCTGACCTTACCACGGTGGTCGCTCAGCAACCGCAGCAAATTGCTCAACAAGGACAGCAGCTGTCGCAGCTGACCGCCACGTTACAGCAACTTCTGCCTCTGCTACAGCAGCAACCATCTCCTCCGCCAGCTCCTGCACCTCCTCCGCAGCGAGTGGCCGCTCCTAACCTCCGCTTGTCCCTGCCGGACAAATTTGATGGGGACTCTAAACTCTGCCGTGGATTTTTGTCTCAGTGTTCCCTGCATATGGAGATGTTGTCGGACTTGTTTCCTACAGAACGGTCTAAGGTGGCGTTCGTAGTAAGCCTTCTTTCAGGAAAGGCCTTGTCTTGGGCCACACCGCTCTGGGACCGCAATGATCCTGCCACAGCCACAGTCCAGTCCTTCTTCGCTGAAGTCCGGAGTGTCTTCGAGGAGCCAGCCCGAGCTTCTTCTGCCGAGACTGCCCTGTTGAACCTGGTCCAGGGTAATTCTTCAGTGGGCGAGTACGCCATCCAATTTCGTACTCTTGCTTCCGAGTTATCATGGAATAACGAGGCTCTCTGCGCGACCTTTAAAAAAGGCCTATCCAGTCGCATCAAGGATGTGCTGGCCGCACGAGAGATTCCTGCCAACCTGCAAGAACTCATCCATTTGGCTACCCGCATTGACATGCGTTTTTCTGAGCGACACCAAGAGCTCCGCCAGGAAAAAGACTTAGATCTCTGGGCACCTCTCTCACAATATCCGTTGCAATCTACGCCTGGCCTCCCGCCGTGGAGGCCATGCAAGTGGATCGGTCTCGTCTGACCCAGGAAGAGAGGAATCGCCGTAGGGAAGAAAATCTCTGTCTTTACTGTGCCAGTACCGAGCATTTCTTGGTGGATTGCCCTATCCGTCCTCCACATCTGGGAAACGCACGCACGCACCCAGCTCACGTGGGTGTGGCGTCTCTTGGTTCTAAGTCTGCTTCTCCACGTCTCACGGTGCCCGTGCGGATTTCTCCTTCAGCCAACTCCTCCCTCTCAGCCGTGGCCTGCTTGGACTCTGGTGCCTCTGGGAATTTTATTTTGGAGTCGTTTGTGAATAAATTCAGCATCCCGGTGACCCGTCTCGTCAAGCCGCTCTACATTTCCGCGGTCAACGGAGTCAGATTGGATTGCACCGTGCGTTACTGCACAGAACCCCTCCTGATGTCTATTGGACCCCACCACGAAAGGATTGAGTTATTCGTCCTTCCCAACTGTACCTCTGAGGTCCTCCTCGGTCTGCCATGGCTCCGGCTTCATTCTCCCACCCTTGATTGGACCACCGGGGAGATCAAGAACTGGGACTCTGCCTGCCATAGGAAGTGCCTCTCCCCCCCTCCCAGTCCCGTCAGGCAAGCCTCAGTGCCTCCTCATGGCCCCCGTCCTGGTGTCACACTGCCCCGTGCCAGGCTTCGTCCTCTGCCCTCCCTCCCCATTCCCACTCCTGCTGTGCTGCCTGCCGTTGAGGAAACCCTCCATTCTTTCCCGGTGTCCTCATCCCAGGGGAGGCAGTTACCGGACAAAGAAAAGGGGAGACCTAAGGGGGGGGGTACTGTTACGCCTAGCGCTCCGGGTCCCCGCTCCTCCCCGGAGCGCTCACGGCGTCTCTCTCCCCGCAGCGCCCCGGTCGGTCCCGCTGACCGGGAGCGCTGCACTGTCATGGCCGTCGGGGATGCAATTCGCACAGCGGGACGCGCCCGCTCGCGAATCGCATCCCAGGTCACTTACCCGTCCCGGTCCCCTGCTGTCATGTGCTGGCGCGCGCGGCTCCGCTCTCTAGGGCGCGCGTGCGCCAGCTCTCTGAGACTTAAAGGGCCAGTGCACCAATGATTGGTGCCTGGCCCAATTAGCTTAATTGGCTCCCACCTGCTCCCAGACTATATCTGATCACTGCCCCTGCACTCCCCTGCCGGATCTTGTTGCCTTGTGCCAGTGAAAGCGTTTAGTGTGTCCAAAGCCTGTGTTACCTGAACCCTTGCTATCCATCTTGACTACGAACCTTGCCGCCTGCCCCCGACCTTCTGCTTCGTCTGACCTTGCCTCTGCCTAGTCCTTCTGTCCCACGCCTTCTCAGCAGTCAGCGAGGTAGAGCCGTTGCTAGTGGATACGACCTGATTGCTACTGCCGCAGCAAGACCATCCCGCTTTGCGGCGGGCTCTGGTGAACACCAGTAGCCTCTTAGAACCGATCCACTAGCACGGTCCACGCCAATCCCTCGCTGACACAGAGGATCCACTACCTGGAAGCCGAATCGTGACAACATGCATATTAGAGGCATCGCTATTAGAATCACTGTCGCAGAGCTGCACAATGACAGAGTCTGGAGGTGGCATCAGTATGAGGAGACCACATAGTAGCTAAATGACACAGTCTGGAGAAGGCGGCAGCATGAGGAGACCATATAGTGCCTGAATGACACAGCGTGGAGGTGGCGGCACCATGAGGACACCATATAGTGGCTGAATGACTGGAGGTGGCAACAGCCTGACGACACCATAGGGCCTCACAATTGAAAAGATGAAATATATTTTTTAACTTTTAATTTGAAGATTTCAAATAAATGAACCTAAAAAGTTTTATTTAATGTGCCAGCAGCATGAGGAGACCACATAGTGGTAAAGTGACACAGCCTGGAGGTGGCTGAAGCATGAGGAGACAATATAGTGGCTGAATGACACAGCCTGGAGTTTGCGGCAGCAAGAGGAGACCATTTAGTGGCTGAATGTCACAGCATGGAGTTGGCAACAACATGAGGAGACCATGTAGTGGCTGAATGACACAGCCTGGAGTTGGCAGCAGCAAGAGGAGACCATCTAGTGGCAGAATGACACAGCATCGAGTCGGTGGCAGCATGAGGAGATCATATAGCGGCTGAATGACACAGCCTGGAGTTTCCGGCAGCAAGAGGAGACCACATAGTGGCTGAATGACACAGCCTGGAGTTGGTGGCAGCATGAGGAGACCACACAGTGGCTATATGACACAGCCTGGAGTTGGCAGCAGCATGAGGAGAACATATGGTGACTGAATGATACAGCCTGGAGTTTACTGCAGCAAGAGGAGACCATATAGTGGCTGAATGACACAGCCTGGAGTTGGTGACAGCATGAGGAGACCAAATAGTGGCTGAATGACACAGCATAGAGTTGGCGGCAGCAAGAGGAGACATATAGTGGCTGAATGACACAGCCTGAAGTTGGCAGCAGCAAGAGGAGACAATATAGTATTAGTGACTGAAGGACACAGCCTGGAGTTGGTGGCAGCATGAGGAGACCATGTAGTGACTGAATGACACAGCCTGGAGTTGGCAGCATGAGGAGACCATATAGTGTCTGAATGACGAAGCCTAGAGTTGGTGGCAGCATTAGGAGACCACATAGTGGCTGAATGACACAGCCTGGAGTTAGTGGCAGCATGAGGAGACCACACAGTGGCTAAATTACACAGCCTGGTGTTGGGAGCAGCATGAGGAGATCATATAGTGGCTGAATGACACAGCCTGGAGTTGGCTGCAGCAAGAGGAAACCATATAGTGGCTGAATGACACAGCATAGAGTTGGCGGCAGCATGAGGAGACCATCTAGTGGCAGAATGACACAGCATCGAGTCGGTGGCAGCATGAGGAGACCATATAGCGGCTGAATGACACAGCCTGGAGTTTCCGGCAGCAAGAGGAGACCATATAGTGGCTGAATGACACAGCCTGGAGTTGGCGACAGCATGAGGAGACCAAATAGTGGCTGAATGACACAGCATAGAGTTGGCGGCAGCAAGAGGAGACATATAGTGGCTGAATGACACAGCCTGAAGTTGGCAGCAGCAAGAGGAGACAATATAGTATTAGTGACTGAAGGACACAGCCTGGAGTTGGTGGCAGCATGAGGAGACCATGTAGTGACTGAATGACACAGCCTGGAGTTGGCAGCATGAGGAGACCATATAGTGTCTGAATGACGAAGCCTAGAGTTGGTGGCAGCATTAGGAGACCACATAGTGGCTGAATGACACAGCCTGGAGTTAGTGGCAGCATGAGGAGACCACACAGTGGCTAAATTACACAGCCTGGTGTTGGCAGCAGCATGAGGAGATCATATAGTGGCTGAATGACACAGCCTGGAGTTGGCTGCAGCAAGAGGAAACCATATAGTGGCTGAATGACACAGCATAGAGTTGGCGGCAGCATGAGGAGACCATCTAGTGGCAGAATGACACAGCATCGAGTCGGTGGCAGCATGAGGAGACCATATAGCGGCTGAATGACACAGCCTGGAGTTTCCGGCAGCAAGAGGAGACCACATAGTGGCTGAATGACACAGCCTGGAGTTGGTGGCAGCATGAGGAGACCACACAGTGGCTATATGACACAGCCTGGAGTTGGCAGCAGCATGAGGAGAACATATGGTGACTGAATGATACAGCCTGGAGTTTACTGCAGCAAGAGTAGACCATATAGTGGCTGAATGACACAGCCTGGAGTTGGCGACAGCATGAGGAGACAATATAGTATTAGTGACTGAAGGACACAGCCTGGAGTTGGTGGCAGCATGATGAGACCATGTAGTGACTGAATGACACAGCCTGGAGTTGGCAGCATGAGGAGACCATATAGTGTCTGAATGACGAAGCCTAGAGTTGGTGGCAGCATTAGGAGACCACATAGTGGCTGAATGACACAGCCTGGAGTTAGTGGCAGCATGAGGAGACCACACAGTGGCTAAATTACACAGCCTGGTGTTGGCAGCAGCATGAGGAGATCATATAGTGGCTGAATGACACAGCCTGGAGTTGGCTGCAGCAAGAGGAAACCATATAGTGGCTGAATGACACAGCATAGAGTTGGCGGCAGCATGAGGAGACCATATAGTGGTAGAATGAGACAGCCTTTAGGTGGCAGCAGCATGAAGAGAACATATGGTGGCAGAATGAGACAGCCTGGAGGTGGCATCAGCAGCATCAGGAGTCCTGAAAGTGACCCGGTGATATAGTGGGGCGATGGGTGGCAATAACAGTACCGGGTGACAAAGGTGGGGGAAAAAGGCGAACTTGGCATCAGATGTGTGGCATAAGGCGGGTGGCAGGATCAGAATAGTAGCTGAGGCAGGTAGGCAAATGAAAACGGCCTCTTTTGTAAAAGTGCGCACATGTAATTATTGAGGATATGCATAACGTAAAACTTAACTTTTAATAATATTCATGGGATAAAATATATGTACCCACAATATTTTTTAAATCAAACAAAAGGAAAGGTGTGCAAAATACACCATGTGCCACCTAAACCACCAAGTATTGATGTGATGCAAAGACCTCTAAAAGGTGCAAGGGAACAATGTATGGTTACCGATGGGGGTAAAAACTTCCCCTGTAAGGCCCTACTCTCATATTATTAATTTCCTACTTGGCAAGTGTTATTCACCCTAAAAAAGGGCGGCCCCACAGAGGAACCTCACGCTATTTCCACCTACAAACACTTCCATTTCCGTAGGATTTTAGATGGAAATAGGGAGAGGTTCCTGTGTGGGGCCATCTTCAAGGTGCATTGCATGGTCATGTCAAGGTATGCCACCACCTGCTGGTTCAGGCCCTGCTCCAGGTCTACCTGCTGCGGATGAGTTGTTTCCTTATGCGGGTGAAGAAAGCTACTCATCTGTAGACTGTAGACTCAGGCTGCTGCTGGAGCGGGCACTGCTCCTTCCACCCCACCCTTCCCCAGCAGTCATGGCAGTGGAAGGTGAGTGCAGAGGGCCCCCCAAGTCAAATCTGAGAGAGGATGGAAGATGGCACATATAGGCATCGGCCAACTGACTACATAAGATGTCTTTGTAGTAGGTCAGTTTTTTCTCCCTCTCAGTGGGAGTAAAAAAGAACCCCATTTTTTGCAAGTAGCGAGGGTCCAATAATGTGGAGAGCCAGAAGTCATCCTGCTGCCGAATGGTGACAATTCGGCAGTCACTACGCAAACAATTGAGCATGCATTGTGCCATTTGTGCAAGTGACTCGGAGCGACTCCCTGCTAGAGATGAGCGAACTTTTGAAAAATTCAATTCGGTTAGATACGAATTTATTCACGGCAAATCTATATTAAAAGCGGCTATTTCTGGACTACAGAGAGCTTCAATAGGGGTGTAGAACAATTTATTTTCTTCTAACACGCATATGGAGTGTGCTGGGGTAGTGAAATAATACTGTTATTCAGAATGACATGCAGATTACAGGCATCACTTTTAGAATCACTACCGCAGAGTGCGGCACAATAACAGAGCTTGGAGGTGGCATCCGTATGAGGAGACCATATAGTGGCTGAATGACACAGTGTGGAGGTGTTGGCAGCATTAGGAGACCATATAGTAGCTGAATGCCATAGCATGGAGTTGTTGGCAGCATGAGGATACCATATAGTGGCTGAATGACACAGCGTGGAGGTGTTGGCAGCATGAGGAGACCATATAGTGGCTGAATGACACAGCGTGGAGGTGTTGGCAGCATGAGGAGACCATATAGTTTCTAAATGGCACAGCCTGGAGTTGGCAGCAACATGAGTAGACAATAGGGCTTCACAATACCTAAGATTAAAAGACAAATTTTTTAATTAAAATTGAAGATTTAGGGTAGCTAGTGCTACCATAAAAATTCTTTAGGCCCAGACCCAGGCCCAGCAGCATCATTAAACCCTATATTGGCTTAATGACACCGCCTGGAGTTGGCTGAAGCATCAACAGACCATATAGTGTCTGAATGGCACAGCCTGGAGTTGGCTGAAGTATGAGAAGAGACCATATAGTGGCTGAATGAGTCAGTCTTAAGGTGGCAGGAGTCCTGAAAGTGACTTGGTTACAGAGTGGTGCGATTTGTGGCTATACCAGTACCCGGTGACGAAGGTGAAGTGTTGGTGTGGTACTATGGTCAATCTACTCTCATACATCAGGAATTGGTGGTTGGAAATCCTGGATAATCCATGCCTGATTCATCTTCACAAAGGTCAGTCTCTCCACATTTTTTGTGGATGGACAAGTTCTCCTTGGGGTGACTATGGCCCCCCGCCACACTAAACACCCACTCTGATGGCACACTACTGGCCGGGCAGGACAGCTTTTCGAGGGCAAACTCGGCTAGTTGGGCCACAAGTCAAGTTTGGCTGCCCAGAAGTCCAGCAGATCTTCAAGGTGTGTTGGCATTAGTGTTGAGCGGCATAGGCCATATTCGAATTCGCGAATATTCGCGAATATCTGGACGAATATTCGTCATATATTCGCGAATATTCGCATATTCGTTACATTCTCGTTTTATTTTCGCATATGCGCAAATTCGCGTATGCGAAAATTAGCATGTACAAAATTCGCATATGTGCAAATTCGCATATGCGAAAATTAGCATATGCGAATTTTCGCACGCCAGTCTCACACAGTAGTATTACAGCCTTCTTTACACCACACAAGCTGGAAGCAGAGAGGGATGATCACTGTGATGTGTACTGTGAAGAGAAAAAAAAAACAAAAAAAAACAAAAAAAAATATTCGTAATTACGAATATATAGCGCTATATTCGCGAAATTCGCGAATTCGCGAATATGCGATATTCGCGAATAATATTCGAATTGCGAATATTCGCGAGCAACACTAGTTGGCATGGGCATGTCAAGGTATGCCACCACCTGCTGGTTCAGGTCCTGCTCCAGGTGTACCTGTTGCTGATGAGTTGCTTCACTATGTGGGTGAAGAAAGCTACTCATCAGCCACTGTAGACTCAGGCTGCTGCTGATGGAGCTGGCACTGCTCCTGCCACCCCACCCCTCCCCAGCAGCCATGGCGGTGGAAGTTGAGAGCAGGGGGCACTCCGATTCAGCCCTGAGAGAGGATGGACGATAGGCATTGGCAACTGACTACACATGATGCCTCTGTAGTAGGTTACTTTGTCCTCCCTCTCAGTGGGTGTAAAAATGGCCCCTATTTTATGGCGGTAGTGAGGGTCCAATAAGGTGGAGATCCAGAGGTCATCCCTCTGTTGAATGGTGACAATTCGGCTGTCATTACACAAGCAATGTCTGGCTGCTCCTGCTCCTCCTCTCCTGTCAGATTACTAGAAATAATCTTTAGGGGAGGGAACAGCATAGGACAGGAGCAATGGGAGGACAGGGACTGCTCCCGGGCCATGCCAACTGGGGGTTGTCTCTGAGGGACCCACCGAGTGTTGACTGGGGGTATCAGATGTCACTTGTGATGAAGTGGATGACCATGTTGTTAACCAATTGTTGATGGCAGATGGGTTGCTGGTCGAGACGCGACCGCTAGCTGATACTGGAGCTCAGGCCTCTTGCTGCGACTCCTGCTGCCACTCACCCCTAGTCTGCTGTGACCTCTGCCTGATGAATTTAGGCCTCTGCCACTGCTCTGTGCACATCCTGGCACTTCTCTGCCTGACATACTTAGTGCGTATATGAGTGGAGTACAATACGCTTCACTATGCTTAAAACAGTATTTGTCTAGAACAGCAGCAGGTGTGTACTTTTGACTGTCCTTTCACAGTATCTAGACCCTTGACAGATTAACAGGTGCAAAATATTACACTACTCAGATGTAGGTATGTTGTAAGCACTTATGAGGGCAGAAAAATGCGCTACAGTACACTTAAAAAAGTATCTGAGTACAACACCAGCTGGTGAGTTCTTTTGCCTGGACTTTCACAGTATCTAGGCCCTTGAAACAGGAACAAAATAGTACACTACTTAGATGTTCGTATGTGGTATGCACTTATTAGCGGAGAACAATGCACTTCAGTACACTTAAAGTATGTGAGTAAAAACATCAGCCGGTGAGTACTTTTGCCTGGACTTTCACAGTATCTAAGCCTTTGACAGATTAACCGGTACAAAATAGTACACTACTTAGATGTACGTATGTGGTTTGCACTTATGAGGGCAGGAAAATGCGCTACAGTACACTTAAAAAAGTATCTGGGTACAACACCAGCCGCTGATTACTTTTCCTGGACATTCACAGAATCTAGGCCCTTAACAGATTAACACGTATAAAAATAGTACACTACTTAGATATACGTATGTGGTATGCACTTATGAGGGCAGAAAAATGTGCTACAGTACACTTAAAAAAGTATCTGAGTACAACACCAGCCAGTGAGTACTTTTGCCTTGACATTCACAGAATCTAGGCCCTTAACAGATTAACACGTACAAAAATAGTACACTACTTAGATATACGTATGTGGAATGCACTTATGAGGGCAGAAAAATATGTTACAGTACACTTTTTCCTGTTTCCTTTCCCCCCCCTTCCCCTTTTGTTTTCCTTAGCCGGTCTTTCCTTTGCCCCTCCTCCCCTTCCCCCCCTTCCCCCCCCCTTCCCCCCCTTCCCCCCTCCCCTTAGGAGGCGGGAATCGTCCCATATGAATTTTCGGCAAGGAATGAAATATTGGAGTAATGGGATTAGAAACCCATATATAATCAAATTCTTTTTGCGAAAGTACCCCTAAGGATAAACCATATCTGATTAACGATTCTAGTTTGGAAGAAAACAAGGTAGTGGGATTGTATGTAATAGTTGTGTATGTGACCTCTTCACTTAAAATACACTTATTAAGCATGCAGTAAAGATCTACATCCATACATATAACAGCCCCCCCCCTTGTCTGCTGATCGAATGATCCAATATTTATTATCTCTCAATTCCTTAAGAGCAGTTCTTTCAGATTTCTATAACTTGTCAGCTCTAGGTCCTACACCGGTACATTTAAGTTCTACTAACTCCTTCATGACCCTATCTTGAAAGGTCTCCATGTGAGGACTCCTAGAGCTGACAGGGTAAAATTGGCAGTAGTTCATAAACTAACGCATCAAATGTTTCAAAACATTTCAAAAATTTTCACGATGGTAGTGTAGCCCATTTTTCATTCTCAGGCATTGAGATTGTTTGTTCACACGATAGAGGTGGCAACCGCATCAAATTATTACGTAATAGGGAAATCTTTTAGATTTACTCTTTGCGTACTTTCCAACCACATGGGTTAAATGTAAAATCGGATGTCATTCTACATTCTTAATATTTCATGTTACCACTGGTGTTTGAGATACATTACTTTTTGTAATTTAATTAACAACTACTAGTAGGTTGATTACCTTTTTTCCTTTAGATATACAGTTTGTGTCTCTTTAAAACTTGCAGGTCTCATATACATTGTTTATATATATGTTGTAACTATGTTTACATTTGTTTAATGATTCATGAATTTGCACCTGTAATGTCTAGCAGACTGGAGCCTCTATATTTGGAGCTTATAGGGTTAATCCCTGGTTCATAACTTTTACTCACCTGTTCCATTAGGAGGTTGGGATATATTCCCTCTCCCCTCTGCTTCCCACCATGCATCTGATGAAAGGTCACATGACCTGAAACACGTCATGCTTGGCGCTGACTCCTGGGATTTTAATCGTTTGTCTTATTGAAGTCTCTCCATGTCAATGTTTTTAACGTGAATCGAATAAAGGTGAAGTTTCTTAATCGCTGGCATCTACCTGCTTTGTTCTTACCCTTGGAGGACTATTTTGCCGTGTGGTGGCCGGGTGAGCTGACTATCTTCTATTTTTGCTGATTTTAAGTGTTGTTTAATAACGCCTATTAACGCCTTCCTTGTTGTATTGCTATTATTAGATGTACGTATGTGGTATGCACTTATGAGGGCAGAAAAATATGTTACAGTACACTTAAAAAAAGTATCTGTATACAACACCAACCAGTGAGTACTTTTGCCTGGACTTTCACAGTATCTAGGCCCTTGACAGATTAACAGGTACAAAATAGCACACTACTTAGATGTTCATATGTGGTATGCACTTATGAGGGCAGAAAAATGCACTACAGTACACTTAAAAAAGTATCTGAGTACAACACCAGCCGGTGAGTACTTTTGCCTGGACTTTCACAGTATCTAGGCCCTTGACAGATTAACAGGTACAAAATAGTACACTTCTTAGATGTACATATGTGGTATTCACTTATGAGCGCAGAAAAATGAGCTACAGTACGCTTTAAAAATAATTTGAGTAAAACACCAGCCGGTGATTACTTTTGGCTGTCCTTTCACAGTACAACACTAACAAAACCAATATAATCAGCACTTGAGGCTGGTAGCTGACCCATAACTCCTTAAGGACGTATATGTACACCCTGAGCCCGCTCCGCGTCTATGACACACACTCAGGAGCTGAGCGCAGGTGAAATCAGGATGGTCCTGGCGGCTATCAGCTGCCAGAACACGTGCCTAATGCCGAACATCACCGATCGCGGTGAGGCATGGCATTAACCCTTTAGACGCTGCAATCAAAGTTGATGGCATCATCTAAAATGGAAAAAAAATTATCCCGGCTTCTCAGTCGGGCTGATCTGGACCACCACGGTGAAAGAGCAGTGTTATAATCAGCTGAAAAGATAATGGAAGGGCCCTTACCTGCCTCCTTGCCGTCTGATCCGTGCCATGCTCCAATGCTCCAGTCAGCCATGGTAGGCTGGAGCAATCGAGCACCGAAAAAAATTATCAATGCATAGCATTGAACAGAGTATGCAATTCAAGGATTGCATGTAATAGCACTTTACGTGGACTAAAAATTGTGTAAAAAAAGAAAAAAAACATTTAATAAATATAAATAAACCCCTTCTGTAACAAAAATGTGAATGTCCCAGCTATAAAAACATAACATAAATTTACAGTTCACAATAGAAGTGGTGCGGCACTGCTAGTGGTGTCCTGGAGTGTAAGACGGCAGATGGATGCTAGTATAGCTGTGTTGCTGGAGGTGGGGCTCAGATAAGGCAAGCAGTGTACAGATCAGTCCGTAAGAAAAAGAAGATATCGGCACTCACCACTTCAGCTTGCAAGTCTTCTTTATTGAAGTATACTTACATACGGGGTACAGAAGAGAAGGGTAGTGGGGGGATAGTGAATGGCGACCGAGCTCCTGTTTCGCACGCTTGGCGTGCTTCGTCCGGCCATATCTGAAAGTACCTGTGACTGCTATTTATGTGAGTGAACCAGGTGATACACCTATCGCGTACCTGCATACCTCTCACGTGTGCAGGTGACGCTCAAGGTGGGGGAGTGCACTAAAAACAAGATTTTAGAAGCACGCTGAGAGCTCCATCCTATCATTTAACCCGATATTGCCTGTGGCATTAGTTCTTATTATCCATAATGTTTCTAAACGCAATAATTTATGCTCTATCCGCTCGTATTTGTTCATAGCAATTTTTTCAATGCATACAAAGCGTAATACTTCTGGATTGTTATCATGGACCTATTTTACATGGGCTTGAAGACGAGACGCTCCTGGTCTCCCGGTGCGTATGGTATATAGGTGTTCCCTAATCCGCATCTGGAGCTGGCGTTTTGTCTGTCCTATGTAAAAGAAGTCACATGGACACATTATGGCATACACTACATTCTTGGTGCGGCAAGTGATCAAATCTTTTATGGTGTGAAACACCGGGCCCAATCTAACGTTTTTTGTTTCCCAGCAGTATTTACATTGATTGCAGTTTTTACACTTAAAATTACCTTTAGGTGAGATATCATCTAGCCAGGTTTCATTATTTTTTTCCATGTTATTTGTCTTGTTATTTTTTAATCTATCACCTATGGTGGTATTTTTTCTGTAAGTAATACGAGGTTTCATTGTAGCTCTCTTATTCAAATCTTCATCGGCTTCCAACAAGAACCAATTCCTCCTTATTGCCCTCTCAACTATGGGATTCATGGGAGAATTTTGAAAAACGAAAGTGAATCTATCTACACCTTTATCTACTTCGTTAATAACTGTTTTGTTTTTAATAAGTCTGATCTGTTGAGATTTTCTGCTTTCTGTCTACAGTATTTAATTATTTCTTCTGGATATCCACGTTCTTTAAGCCTTTCTTCTAGTTCCTCAGCCTGTATTTTATAAGTGGTGTCGCTACTGTTATTTATTTTTAAGCGGACAAATTGTCCATATGGAATGTTATTTTTAGTTACAGATCTATGCGAACTATGGTAATGCAACATTGTATTCTTCGCAACAGGTTTTCTATAATTTTCTGTTACTATATGTCCTTCTTCTATAATGAGCTTCAGGTCTAAAAATTCCAAAGTATCACCACCATAATTATGAGTGAAATGCATATTGACCAGATTCTTATTGAGATATGTTGTAAACAATATTTCTGTGCCGGTCCATAATACTATGATATAGTTACATAGTTACATAGTTAGTACGGTCGAAAAAAGACATATGTCCATCAAGTTCAACCAGGGAATTAAGGGGTAGGGGTGTGGCGCGATATTGGGGAAGGGATGGGATTTTATATTTCTTCATAAGCATTAATGTTATTTTGTTCCAGGAATGTATCTAATCCTGTTTTAAAGCTGTTAATTGTTCCTGCTGTGACCAGTTCCTGAGGTAGAACGTTCCATAAATTCACAGTCCTCACGGTAAAGAAGGCGTGTCGCCCCTTGAGACTAAACTTTTTCTTCTCCAGACGGAGGGAGTGCCCCCTCGTCCTTTGGGGGGGTTTAACCTGGAACAGTTTTTCTCCATATTTTTTGTATGGGCCATTAATATACTTATATACATTTCTCATATCCCCCCCTTAAACGTCTCTTCTCAAGACTAAACAATTGTAACTCCTTTAATCGCTCCTCATAGCTAAGATGATCCATGCCCCATATTAGTTTAGTCGCGCGTCTCTGCACCCTTTCCAACTCTGCAGTGTCCCTTTTATGGACAGGTGCCCAAAACTGAACAGCATATTCCAGGTGAGGCCGTACCAATGCTTTATAAAGGGGGAGTATTATGTCCCTGTCCCTTGAGTCCATGCCTCTTTTTATACATGACAATATCCTGCCGGCTTTGGAATGTCACGATTCGGCTGGCAGGAGGTGGATCCTCTGTGCCAGAGAGGGATTGGCGTGGACCGTGCTAGTGGACCGGTTCTAAGTTACTACTGGTATTCACCAGAGCCCGCCGCAAAGCGGGATGGTCTTGCAGTGGCGGTAGTAACCAGGTCGTATCCACTAGCAACGGCTCAACCTCTCTGACTGCTGAAGATAGGCGCGGTACAAGGGAGTAGACAAGAGCAAGGTCGGACGTAGCAGAAGGTCGGGGCAGGCAGCAAGAATCGTAGTCAGGGGGAACGGCAGGAGGTCTGGAACACAGGCTAGGAACACACAAGGAACGCTTTCACTGGCACGATGGCAACAAGATCCGGCGAGGGAGTGCAGGGGAAGTGAGGTATAAATAGGGAGTGCACAGGTGAACACACTGATTAAGCCAACTGCGCCAATCAACGGCGCAGTGGCCCTTTAAATCGCAGAGACCCGGCGCGCGCGCCCTAAGGAGTGGGGCCGCGCGCGCCGGGACAGGACCGACGGAGAGCGAGTCAGGTACGGGAGCCGGGGTGCGCATCGCGAGCGGGCGCCACCCGCATCGCGGCTGGGAGAGGTATCGCTGCGCACCCGGTCAGCAGATCTGACCGGGGCGCTGCTGTTGCGAGGATGTTGCGAGCGCTCCGGGGAGGAGCGGGGACCCGGAGCGCTCGGCGTAACAGTACCCCCCCCCCCCTTGGGTCTCCCCCTCTTCTTGGAGCCTGAGAACCTGAGGACCAGACTTTTGTCTAAGATGTTGTCCTCAGGTTCCCAGGATCTCTCTTCTGGACCACAGCCCTCCCAATCAACCAAAAAAATTTTTTTCCCTCTGACCGTCTTGGAGGCCAGTATCTCCTTCACGGAGAAGATGTCAGAAGAGCCGGAAACAGGAGTGGGAGAAACAAGTTTGGGAGAGAAACGGTCGATGATGAGAGGTTTAAGAAGAGAGACATGGAAGGCATTGGGAATACGAAGAGAAGGAGGAAGAAGGAGTTTGTAAGAGACAGGATTAATCTGGCACAAGACTTTGAAAGGACCAAGATAGCGTGGTCCCAGTTTGTAACTGGGGACACGAAAGCGGACATATTTAACGGAGAGCCATACCTTGTCTCCGGGAGCAAAGATGGGGGGAGTTCTTCTTTTCTTATCGGCAAACCTTTTCATGCGAGAGGAAGCCTGTAACAGAGAATTTTGGGTCTCTTTCCATATGGTGGAAAGATCACGAGTCACTTCATCCACAGCGGGCAAACCAGAGGGCAAGGGAGTAGGGAGGGGGGGAAGAGAGTGACGGCCGTACACCACGAAAAATGGGGATTTAGCAGAAGATTCAGAGACTCTGAAGTTGTATGAGAATTCGGCCCATGGTAGAAGATCTGCCCAGTCATCCTGGCGGGAGGAAACAAAATGCCGTAAATAGTCACCCAGAACCTGGTTAATTCTTTCTACTTGCCCATTGGATTGAGGATGATAAGCAGAAGAGAAGTTTAATTTAATCTTGAGTTGTTTACAGAGAGCCCTCCAGAATTTTGACACGAATTGGACGCCTCTATCCGAGACGATCTGCGTGGGCAAACCGTGAAGACGAAAAATGTGTACAAAAAATTGTTTTGCCAACTGAGGCGCTGAAGGAAGACCAGGAAGAGAAATAAAATGTGCCATCTTGGAAAATCGATCAACGACCACCCAAACAACAGTGTTGCCACGGGATGGGGGTAGGTCAGTAATAAAGTCCATACCAATCAGAGACCAAGGCTGTTCGGGGACAGGCAGAGGATGAAGGAGACCAGCAGGCTTCTGGCGAGGAGTCTTTTCCCGGGCACAGACAGTACAGGCCCGCACAAAATCAACAACATCCGTCTCCAGAGTCGGCCACCAATAGAAACGAGAGATGAGTTGCAAGGACTTTTTGATGCCCGCATGGCCTGCGAGGTGGGAGGAGTGACCCCATTTGAGAATCCCGAGACGTTGGCGTGGAGAGACGAAGGTCTTCCCTGGAGGAGTTTGCCTGATGGAGGCTGGAGAAGTGGAGATCAGACAGTCAGGAGGAATGATGTGTTGCGGAGAGACCTCTACTTCCAAGGCATCCGAGGAACGAGAGAGAGCATCGGCCCTAATGTTCTTGTCGGCAGGGCGAAAATGAATTTCAAAGTTAAAACGGGCAAAGAACAACGACCACCTGGCCTGGCGAGGATTCAGCCGTTGGGCAGACTGGAGATAGGAGAGATTCTTGTGATCGGTGTAAATGATAACTGGAAATTTTGATCCCTCCAGCAGATGCCTCCATTCCTCAAGTGCCAATTTAATGGCCAGTAGTTCTCGATCCCCGATGGAGTAGTTCCTCTCCGCCGGAGAGAAGGTCCTAGAAAAAAAACCACAAGTAACAGCATGCCCGGAATAATTTTTTTGTAGAAGGACCGCTCCAGCTCCCACTGAGGAGGCATCAACCTCCAATAGGAAGGGTTTAGATGGGTCAGGTCTGGAGAGCACGGGAGCAGAAGAAAAGGCAGACTTGAGCCGTTTAAATGCGTCTTCTGCTTGGGGAGACCAGGACTTAGGATTGGCATTCTTATTGGTTAAAGCCACGATAGGAGCCACAATAGTGGAAAAATGTGGAATAAATTGTCTGTAATAATTGGCGAACCCCAAAAAACGTTGGATAGCACGGAGTCCGGAGGGGCGTGGCCAATCTAAGACGGCAGAGAGTTTATCTGGATCCATTTGTAGTCCCTGGCCAGAGACCAAGTATCCTAGGAAAGGAAGAGATTGACATTCAAACAGACATTTCTCCATTTTGGCATAAAGTTGATTGTCTCGAAGTCTCTGAAGAACCATGCGGACATGCTGGCGGTGTTCTTCTAAGTTGGCAGAAAAAATCTGAATATCGTCCAGATACACAACAACACAGGAATATAAGAGATCACGAAAAATTTCATTAACAAAGTCTTGGAAGACGGCAGGGGCGTTGCACAGGCCAAAGGGCATGACCAGATACTCAAAGTGTCCATCTCTGGTGTTAAATGCGGTTTTCCATTCGTCCCCCTTCCTGATGCGGATGAGATTATAAGCACCTCTTAAGTCCAGTTTGGTAAAGATGTGGGCACCTTGAAGGCGATCAAAGAGTTCTGAGATAAGAGGTAGGGGGTAGCGGTTCTTTACCGTGATTTTATTAAGTCCGCGGTAGTCAATGCAAGGACGTAGGGAGCCATCTTTTTTGGACACAAAGAAAAATCCAGCTCCGGCAGGAGAGGAGGATTTGCGGATAAACCCCTTTTTTTAATTTTCCTGGATGTATTCAGACATAGCAAGAGTCTCTGGGGCGGACAGAGGATAAATTCTGCCCCGGGGTGGAGTAGTGCCCGGGAGGAGGTCAATAGGACAGTCATAAGGCCTGTGAGGAGGTAAAGTCTCAGCTTGCTTTTTGCAAAATACGTCAGCATAGTCCATATAAGCCTTAGGGAGACCGGTTACAGGGGGAACCACAGGGTCACGGCAGGGAGTACTGGGAACCGGTTTAAGACAGTCCTTGAAACAAGAAGTACCCCAGCTCTTGATCTCTCCTGTGGACCAATCAAGGGTTGGGGAATGGCGTTGAAGCCACGGTAATCCAAGGAGAATTTCGGAAGTGCAATTGGAGAGGACCAAAAACTCAATTTTTTCGTGATGAGGTCCGATGCACATTAGGAGGGGTTCCGTGCGGTAACGCACGGTACAGTCCAATCTTTCATTGTTAACACAATTGATGTAGAGGGGTCTGGCGAGACTGGTCACCGGGATGTTGAACCTTTTGATGAGAGGCCAAAATAAAATTTCCTGCAGATCCGGAATCCAAGAAGGCCATAGTAGAGAAGGAGAAGGTAGAGGCAGATATCCGCACAGGCACAGTAAGGCGTGGAGAAGCAGAGTTGACATCAAGAACTGTCTCACCTTTGTGCGGAGTCAGCGTACGTCTTTCCAGGCGGGGAGGACGGATAGGACAATCCTTCAGGAAGTGTTCGGTACCAGCACAGTACAGTCAAAGATTCTCCATGCGGCGTCGTGTCCTCTCTTGAGGTGTCAAGCGAGACCGGTCAACTTGCATAGCCTCCACGGCGGGAGGCACAGGAACGGATTGCAGAGGACCAGAGGAGAGAGGAGCCGGGGAGAAAAAACGCCTCGTGCGAACAAAGTCCATATCCTGGCGGAGCTCCTGACGCCTTTCGGAAAAACGCATGTCAATGCGAGTGGCTAGATGAATAAGTTCATGCAGGTTAGCAGGAATTTCTTGTGCGGCCAGAACATCTTTAATGTTGCTGGATAGGCCTTTTTTAAAGGTCGCGCAGAGGGCCTCATTATTCCAGGATAATTCGGAAGCAAGAGTACGGAATTGGATGGCGTACTCGCCAACGGAAGAATTACCCTGGACCAGGTTCAGCAGGGCAGTCTCAGCAGAAGAGGCTCGGGCAGGTTCCTCAAAGACACTTCAGATTTCCGAGAAGAAGGAGTGTACAGAGGCAGTGACGGGGTCATTGCGGTCCCAGAGCGGTGTGGCCCATGACAGAGCTTTCCCAGACAGAAGGCTGACTACGAAAGCCACCTTAGACCTTTCAGTAGGAAACTGGTCCGACATCATCTCCAAGTGCAGGGAACATTGTGAAAGAAAGCCACGGCAAAACTTAGAGTCCCCATCAAATTTATCCGGCAAGGATAGTCGTAGGCCGGAAGCGGCCACTCGCTGCGGAGGAGGTGCAGGAGCTGGCGGAGGAGATGATTGCTGAAGCTGTGGTAGTAGCTGCTGTAGCATCACGGTCAGTTGAGACAGCTGGTGGCCTTGCTGCGCTATCTGTTGCGACTGCTGGGTGACCACCGTGGTGAGGTCGGCGACAACTGGCAGTGGAACTTCAGCGGGATCCATGGCCGGATCTACTGTCACGATTCGGCTGGCAGGAGGTGGATCCTCTGTGCCAGAGAGGGATTGGCGTGGACCGTGCTAGTGGACCGGTTCTAAGTTACTACTGGTATTCACCAGAGCCCGCCGCAAAGCGGGATGGTCTTGCAGCGGCGGTAGTAACCAGGTCGTATCCACTAGCAACGGCTCAACCTCTCTGACTGCTGAAGATAGGCGCGGTACAAGGGAGTAGACAAGAGCAAGGTCGGACGTAGCAGAAGGTCGGGGCAGGCAGCAAGGATCGTAGTCAGGGGCAACGGCAGGAGGTCTGGAACACAGGCTAGGAACACACAAGGAACGCTTTCACTGGCACGATGGCAACAAGATCCGGCGAGGGAGTGCAGGGGAAGTGAGGTATGAATAGGGAGTGCACAGATGAACACACTGATTAAGCCAACTGCGCCAATCAACGGCGCAGTGGCCCTTTAAATCGCAGAGACCCGGCGCGCACGCGCCCTAAGGAGCGGGGCCGCGCGCGCCGGGACAGGACCGACGGAGAGCGAGTCAGGTACGGGAGCCGGGGTGCGCATCGCGAGCGGGCGCCACCCGCATCGCGAATCGCATCCCGGCTGGGAGAGGTATCGCAGCGCACCCGGTCAGCAGATCTGACCGGGGCGCTGCAGTTGCGAGGATGTTGCGAGCGCTCCGGGGAGGAGCGGGGACCCGGAGCGCTCGGCGTAACATGGAAGCAGCAGCCTGACATTGCATGCTATTCTGTAGTCTGTGATCTACAAGTACACCCAGATCCTTCTCTACCAGTGACTCTGACAGTTTAATCCCCCCCTAAGACATCATCTACATAACGATGGTACATTTTAATGTAGGGAAAATATGGATTGTTGACGCTTATAAACCATAAGTGATAGTATGCCTGTTATGCCTGCCAAGCCTGCAGGGGGATACACTGCATTTGTTGTTACTGACACCTCTTCAGAGCAACAATATCACGACTAATATGCGGTAGCATACCTGTTACATCTGCCACGTCTGCAGGGGGATGCACTGCCCAATTATTGTTACTGACACGTTTTCAGAGCAATAATATTATGTCCTATATATGGTAGAATACTGGTTATGCCTTTCATGTCTACAGGGAGATGCACTGCATATTTTGCTACTAACACTTTATCAGAGCACATTAGCAGGGGGATACACTGTGCATTTATTGTTACTGACTCCTCTTCAGAGCAATAATATCACAACTTATAGGCGGTAGTATACCTATTATGCTTGCCACGTCTGTAGGGTAAAGCATTGCGCAATTTTGTTACTGACACGTTTTCAGAACAATAATATCATTGACAGGTGGTGGTAGGGAATCAAAGGATATTGTTTGGGGTTTTTGGCCCTTTATGGGCGGGGCCCTGCAAGAGGTTATGACTCTAACTAACATGTTAGTATCAGCAATCATACAGGTGCAGATTTATCATTTACAGCTAATTGATCGGATGAGACACGAGCATTGGTACGCCCCGGAACCTCAAAACAGGGGGGGTTGTCATTACGTGGTTCCTGGTATTTGATAACCGTTTGGCCAATTCCGACTAAGCTCTGGTGTTGATGAGGTATGTGTTAATTAGTTCTTGATTACTGACAGGTTTTTTGGCCCTCTATAGGCTTTCCCAAGGTCTCGCTTTTTGGCACACTTCTGACCGTTGTAAGTATGTTATTGATTGTTATCTATATTATTGTAATTTCTATTATCATGATTACTTTTATAGTTGTTAGCATTAATATGTATTATTGTTGTTTATTAATCAGGCAGTCTGTCCACACTTGGACCTCCGATCACAAATATTAATAAATCAGATATGGCTTCTCTTCCATTATGAATCTTCCAGGAAACTATTGTTTCCCCCCAGTTGATGCATTTTTAGCTATGGAACTGTCTACTTCCTACAGAGTTCAGAAATTTGAAGATGACTTATGGGATTGGAAAACCATTCTTATTCATGCTGTATGTGGCCCAGTTGACAAGGATAGTGATCATATACAGATTGGATATGGAATGTGTTTACCTGGAGAAATTCCCTGGTTGCTTCAGAGAGCAGGACAGGACAGTCAGTGCTCCATATTGAGAACATTAAGCATTGTACCATAACTGAAAATATGGCTGGAGGTTCCTTGTATCCTAAGTTCTTCTTATCTTTAAAAATTTTTCTCCATGTCTGCTTTACTGTAAACTCAAAGTTTTATCAAGTCATATATCTGCATGATATCACAGTGTTATCATTTTTTAGCATGTGGGAGAGATGTCATTGGAGGGCACATGATTGATGGGTTCATGAAAACAATTTACGTGGCTGCTGTGAACAGACAGCAATCCACATTCCTTCTCATTTTTTGCAGGTCATCAAAAACAACATTGTCTTATATCACGGATAAACTTTCTCAACTTACTTTTAAAATATCTGCATTGCTTTAGCATACAGCTTCAGTCATCTGTGAATAATCTAGCTGAAAAGGTTTAGAATCAGTCCCTTCCCCTATACGATACAGTCTGCCTAAAATATTGCCATTCACATGAATAACGTGAATGCTTTCAAAGAAAGAAAAATATGTGAAAAGATCATAAAATGGAGCTATAGTACAATGTTACAGAAAACATTAGGTCATGTAATGCTAGTGATAAAATCTGGGAATATTTAAAACAACAACAAAAAAAACAACAACATATGGAGCACAGTAAAATGGCATTTTGCCAAATACATAAAAAATAGATATATACTATAGCACACGTGACAATAACAGAAAAGGGTGCCAGTGGCACAAATATATGTAGCAAGTTCCTGGCACCCTCGATAATACAATGGTGATACCACCCTCATCAATCATGGCACCTCTATACTACCAGCTACAGTACTCTGATAATAACTACAGTGTTTCCAAAATAGAAACCACAGTGTTCCAACATATCATCCTTATAATATCAGTCAAAGTGGTCACAACACCAGTCCCATTAATCCCCCATACCAAATGCAACCTTTTCAATAAAACCATAAAACGTTGTTTTAAAATCACTGTAGAGCGGTAACAAAGTAAAGAGGTGACCATATGGCTGTTTAATTTGTGGCCAGGGCACCATCTGCACTGCATACTTTCAATGAGAATTTCCTCCAGATGCTTCTTTTGCCTAATTTAGTTAGAAAAAAGCAGGAAGAATTATGTGGATATATGGTATTTTGGGATAGCAACCTGTCTATGGCTGTAGAGGTACAGTATATATCTTGTTTCCATAAGAATTATGTAGTAGACTAACTTTTAAAGAAAGCCCTAGCATAATGGGAGCCTGAATGGGTGTATTTGTCTTCAGTTCTCTACAAGCTCATAGAATCCGGAGGCCACAATAGCTAAAATAAAAGTACAGAACAGTCTTTTCAGAACAAGTGGGGTTACATGATACCCTTAAGTCTTCCAATTAGTTTTCTGCACTGTTTCTGTGCTGTGCCCACAGGTCTAGAGGGGTTGCAGTCAACAGTCAACACTAAGTAGTAGTTCTATCTGAATTAATCACAACATCTAAAAGGTTAATGGAGAACATAGGCATGATCAACAATGTCCTTTAATAGTGGTGAACTCTCTATGAAGTGAACTCAACTCCTGTGGTCACCCCATAGACAGTTAAAGCTGCTTGACATAACTATACGTTATTTTGTATTAACGTATATCCGCCTATATTGTAGATATACATGATAGGGGGGAAGGGGTTCAAGACATGTATACACTCACCAATGATGATGATATATTATGCGGCCTAAGGTTTATATACATACATAGCCAGACATGTATATTTTTTGAATGATTGTCACAATTCTCTAGTTTTTAAGCAAGTGTATAGAGAAACAGTGTATGTCAATAGGTGGCACAACATCAGAGACCCTCACAGATCATAACAAGTGGGAAGGGGCCATGTCCCCTATTCGAATAAAGCAGCAGCGGGACATGCTGCGGCCCCTCTATTATAACCTATGGGACCAGCTGACTCCATCAGTCTCATAGAGTTGACTGGAGTAGCACTGAATATGTCCCCAATTTGGTGGAGGTCCCTGGGCAAAAATGTGAGGGCTACCCATAAATTGAGTTTTTTTTTTTAAATCCTATGGTTGAAGGGGACCCAAGAGCAAAGGACCTAATGTGAAGCTGCCTTGAATTGTAAAGGAGTGTCAAGTGGTAAGCGATGGAGCATATCACAGGGGTTGTCTGAAATTTAAACAAACAACAAAAAACGTGGTCTCAAATGGCTGGAGGTGCTCAACCCCAAATGCGGTTGTGCATTTATACTGGGGGAGCAGATCCTGCCCTTGTAGTCCGTTGCTAAGGGCAATCCCCAGCATAAAAATGCATACAATGGAGGATGCCTGCAGCGGACTACAAGTGCCACAATAGAATCCGACACCAGATAGATGGTGTGGATGTGTAACAATTAGAATAATACAATACAGGAATATGGGTGCACTACTGTGGTAGATGTATACAATGACATTGGCTATCCCTCAACACTGATGTTAAAATTGAGACATTCGCCAGTGTATCCTTATATGAAGGACACACCAGAGC
The DNA here is from genome assembly GCF_029499605.1 of Hyla sarda. Taxonomy (NCBI): domain Eukaryota; kingdom Metazoa; phylum Chordata; class Amphibia; order Anura; family Hylidae; genus Hyla; species Hyla sarda. The sequence goes on along the minus strand of NC_079189.1, from coordinate 232,487,980 downwards.
CCGCACACCAACGCCAAGGTTTCTCAAGATGGTGCGAGACCTAACGCTAATCCTACCTGTGCTTGATAAGCAAAACAGGGGCCAGTGGGCAATTACGGCAGCATTCGGTCGACTCACAACTTCCTCCCAGATACCCTCGAGCGTGACTGAGCACACATGCAATGGGAGGAGGGAGGCAAGCTGCAAGCCCCACCTGAGTTGGCTAATATGGGTGCCTGGCCTCACAGGTGCTACCTTAATGCTGCCTTGAAGATATTCAAGGCGCATTCATTTTGGAGTTGTCTGAAATTTAACCTCTTACGCAGGGTGTATCCATATGCCCGTGGGAATTCCGGTCCCCACCGCTAGCCGGTTGGGGACCGGAGTCGGATGCCTGCTGAAATCGTTCAGCAGGCATCCTGGCATATCGCCCAGGGGGTCATTATGCCCCCCCCCCCATGTCGGCGATGGCTGCAGATCACTGGACAATTCAGTCCAGCGATCTGCGGCGATTCCGGGTCAATCGGGTCTCCAGTGACCCGGTGACCCGGAATTACTGGCTGATCGGGGCCGTCTCTGATGGCCCCGAACAGCCATAGCAAGCAGGGGTGAGGTGGCACTGGTGCCACCTCACGATCACCCTGATTCGTCGGCCGGTTTACCTCTTCCGGAGGACGTGAGCGGGTGCGGAAAGAAGACCCCGGGTGCTGGGGATCCCAATCCCCGGCATCCCTGTTGGGATCAGGGCCCCAGGAGCGACGACCGCGGTGAGGGACTGACCTGCAGCGGAGCAGCAGCAAGAGGTGAGTGACAGCCTCCTGCTGTTGCTTAGCAACAGCTCCCAGCATGCAAAAAGGGCATGCTGGGAGCTGTAGTTATGCAACAGCAGGAGGCAGACCACCACAACTCCCAGCATTCCCTTATGGGCATGCTGGGACTTTTAGTTTTGCAACAGCTGGAGGCACATTTTTTTCTATGGAAAAGTGTACCTTCAGCTGTTGTATAACTACAACTCCCAGCTTGCACAAACATGTAAAGTGCATGCTGGGAGTTTTAGTGGTGCATCTGCTGGTTGCATAACTACAACTCCCAGCATGCCCATTGGCTGTCGGTGACTGCTGAGAGTTGTAGTTTTGCAACAGCTGAAGGCACACTTGTTGTGAAACTCAGAGTTTTTTTTTACCTGACTCAGTGTTTCACGACCTGTGTGCCTCCAGCTGTTGCAAACTACAACTCCCAGCATGCACCGTATATATGCTGGGAGTTGTAGTTTTGCAACAGCTGAGTAAGGTCACAAACTCAATGATACATAACCAGTGTGCCTACAGCTGTTGCAAAACTAAAATTCTCAGCATGTACAGTCTGTCAGCGCATGCTGGGAGTTGTAGTTTTGAAACGGCTGGATGTTCCCCCCCCCCCCAAATGTGAATGTACAGGGTACACTCACATGGGCGGAGGTTTACAATAAGTATCCGGCTGCAAGTTTGAGCTGCGTCAAATTTTCTGCCGCAGCACAAACTGCCAGCGAGAAACTATTGTGAACCCCCGCCCGTGCGACTGTACCCTAAAAACACTACACTTCACTACACTAACACAAAATAAAATAAAAAGTAAAAAACACTACATATACACATACCCCTACACAGCCCCCCTCCCCTCCCCAATAAAAATGAAAAATGTCTGGTACACCACTGTTTCCAAAACGGAGGCTCCAGCTGTTGCAAAACAACTACTTCCAGTATTGCCGGACAGCCGTTGACTGTCCAAGCATGCTGGGAGTTTTACAACAGCTGGAGGCACCCTGTTTGGGAATCACTGGCGTAGAATACCCCTTTGTCCACCCCTACGCAATCCCTAATTTAGGCCTCAAATGGGCATGGCGCTCTCACTTTGGAGCCCTGTCGTATTTCAAGGCAACAGTTTAGGGTCACATATGTGATATCGCCGTACTCGGGAGAAATAGTGTTACAAATTTTGGGGGGTATTTTCTGCTTTTACCCTTTTTAAAAATGTAAAATTTTTGGGAAAACAAGCATTTTAGGTAAAAAAAACAAATTTTTTTTTTTAACATATGCAAAAGTCGTGAAACACCTGTGGGGTATAAAGGTTCACGTAACCCCTTGTTACATTCACCGAGGGGTCTAGTTTCCAAAATGGTATGCCATGTGTTTTTTTTTGCTGTCCTGGCACCATAGGGGCTTCCTAAATGCGACATGCCCCCCGAGCAAAATTTGGTCTAAAAAAGCCAAATACGACTCCTTCTCTTCTGAGCATTGTAGTTCGCCCGTAGTGCACTTCAGGCCAACTTATGGGGTACCTCCATACTCAAAAGAGATGGGGTTACATATTTTGGGGGGTATTTTCTGCTATTAACCCTTGCAAAAAAGTGAAATTTGGGGGGAAACACATTTTTGTGAAATTTTTTTATTTATTTTTTTACGTATGCAAAAGTCGTGAAACACCTGTGGGGTATTATGGCTCAATTTATTCCTTGTTACGTTCCTCAAGGGGTCTAGTTTCCAAAATGGTATGCCAGAACAGCAAAAAAAAAAAAACAACATGGCATACCATTTTGGAAACAACATGCCCCCCAAAAACCATTTCAGAAAAACGTACTCTCCAAAATCCCCTTGTCACTCCTTCGCTTCTGAGCCCTCTACTGCGCCCGCCGAACACTTTACATAGACATATGAGGTATGTCCTTACTCGAGAGAAATTGGGCTACAAATATAAGTATAAATTTTCTCCTTTTACTCCTTGTAAAAATTTAAAAATTGGGTATACAAGAACATGCGAGTGTAAAAAATGAAGATTGTGAATTTTCTCCTTCACTTTGCTGCTATTCCTGTGAAACACCTAAAGGGTTAAAACGCTGACTGAATGTCATTTTGAATACTTTGGGGGGTGTAGTTTTTATAATGGGGTAATTTGTGGGGTATTTCTAATATGAAGACCCTTCAAATCCACTTCAAACCTGAACTGGTCCCTGAAAAAAAGCGAGTTTCAAAATTTTGTGAAAAATTGGAAAATTGCTTCTGAACTTTGAAGCCCTCTGGTGTCTTCCAAAAGTAAAAACACGTCAATTTTATGATGCAAACATAAAGTAGACATATTGAAAATGTGAATAAAAAAACATATTTTGAATATCCATTTCCCTTACAAGCAGAGAGCTTCAAAGTTAGAAAAATGCAAAATGTTCAAATTTTTCATAAAATTTTGAGATTTTTCACCAAGAAAGGATGCAAGTTACCACAAAACTTTACCACTACGTTAAAGTACAATATGTCACGAAAAAACTGTCTCATAATCAGAATGATAACTAAAAGCATTCCAGAGTTATTAATGTTTAAAGTGACAGTGGTCAGAATTGCAAAAAACGTCCGAGTCCTTAAGGTGAAAAAGGGCTAAGTCCTTAAGGGGTTAAAAAAGGAGTCTCCATTGGACTTTGTTTACGTTTTTGTGTTCTACAGACAAATGAAGGCTCTAATATGTATGGCTTGTGACTGAGGCCAGAGATTGACTGCAGTGGTCACATTTCACTATGGCACATCATTGCTCCTGGAACAATCACAAAGACTCAAGAAGGTCAACAGAATATTAGCTCTGGAGTGGTGGGGTAATTAACCAGTAGGGTCCCACTACACAGTGTACACACGCAATACTTGTCACTTACATACTGAACACACAATATACATGCAGCACACACAACTCATACACACACTGTGGTGCAACGGGGAGTTTAGGAGAATAAGCTTATCACTTCTTGATGCCAGGGCACCGTTATCCTATACATGGTTTGAGGTTGGAGATAGGTTCTCTTGGGCCAGACACAGTGAGTAAATGAACACACCAATGTCAGGTTATGGATAACTGTCTTTACTGATCTGGAAACAAATGGTATTACACAGACAGTTGCTCTTTGGTGAGAGGCTGCAGTATAACCCCTTGGGAGCCCTGTAGCCTTGCTGCGACTTATGGTGCTTTCACCAAACAGATTAATATTGACTTGTAAGAGGGGTAGATGAATCCTGGTAGGTAGGGTTCTGTCAAGGTCCTGAAGCCTTCTCCGCCGGGCATGAACTTCCACCGAGGAAGTTATCCATGCAGAATGAGCAGATGAAGTAGATTTGAGCTAGGCTTCTCTTTGAGGCTTCCATACACAGCACAACACACCTTAACCACACTGTAGCTTAGCAGTAACTAAGGCAACTCCTTCCCCACAACACTACATAGAGGAGACTTTAGGGGTTCCCATTGGCAGGCAGGGTCACATGGTACAGTTACATAATAATAACTTATAAACATATAACAGCAATAGATAGAAACATATATTATTTTGCAATAAAGTGCGAACACAATTTGTATACAGTAACATAAAGTCCTTTGGTGGGAACAACACCTTGTGCTGCCAAGCTGCCTAAAGCAGTCCAAAGCCACAGTACAGCTACTGGTGCTGGGACACCACAATGCCACATACACTATACACACACAGCATCCACAGCATATACGCTATACACACTGCATACACTATACACACACAGAATCCACTGCATATACACTATACACACTGCATACACTTTACAAACACAGCGTTCACAGCATATACATTATACACAAACAGCATGCACGCCATATACACATGGCATGTTCACTGCTTATATACACACCATGCACACTACACACTACATGCTCACACAGTACCCACACTCTATACACTATGGGGGGAATTCATCAAGAGTGGTGTAGGTGAACGTCTTTTTACAGCACCAGATTTATTACATGGTGCAGGGTAGGTGATAAATCTGGTGCTGATCACATTTCTTACTTCAGTACACCACTTTGTATGGTGATTCCTTTGGAACTTTTTGTGCGACTTTTTATTCCGTGTGACAAAATGTGTGACTTTTTAAAAATGCTGTCCACGGTCAATTATGTAAGCCAAGTCAGGGCTGGTGTAGATTTTCTCCTAAATTAGCACAGTTAAAAGTCGCCTATGATGAATTCCTTACCACTGCATGATATCAACTGAAATCATGACTTGGTATGTTCCTTTTGAAAAACCTTCTAAAGCAAAAGTCGAAATGAAAAGTCTCAAAACAGCATCTGAGACAAACTGTGAGACAAATGTACACCACAAAACCAGGGTAAAACCAATGATAAATTCCCCCCTATATACAAACACACAGAATGCACACTGCATACATTTCACCCTGTTGCAAATTATTATGCAAATTATATATTTCTCATTTACCTAAATAATTGATGTATATAACAGTCAGCATAAATCTTGATAGCCAGTCAGCATAATTTATTGAACAAACCTCCTAATGATAACAGTATTTTTTTTTTAACATAAAAAACTTACAATGCACTGTTCCAAATTATTACACACAGTAAGTTTCAAAACACTTTATAGGTTGTAAAGAACTGAAAATTGTCATTTGTTGTGTTTGCAGCATATTTACTGAAATCAAAAGCTATTTCAATCAAACTTTTAACAACATTTTAACTTTTTAAACATTTTAACAGGCCACGTTACATTTTAACATAGGACCCCTTATATGATAGCAGCTTCTCAAGTCTTGCATCCATTGAACTTGTGAGTTTATGGACAGTTTCTACTTGAATTTGCTTGCAAGATGTCAGAATAGTCTCCCAGAGTTGCTGTTTGAATGTAAACTGCCTTCCACCCTCATAGATCTTTGCTGGAGGATGCTCCAAAGGTTCTCAATAGGATTGAGGTCAGGGGAGGATGGACGCCACACCATGACTTTCTCTCCTTTTATCCCCATAGCAGCCAATGATGCAGAGGTATTCTTTGCAGAATGGGATGGTGCATTGTCATGAATGAAGATGATTTTATTACGGAAAGCATAGTTCTTCCTTCTGTACCAGGGAAGAAATCGGTCAGTCAGAAACTCCAAATACTTTACAGAGGTCATCTTTATGTGGTGTCCCAGTACCGCATTTCATACGGTACTTATTTATCTATGATTCCCCGTAGCCAGAGTCCCTAGGACTTAGTAATATCTGTTAGTCAGTCCGCCCCTAGTCGCCTCTATTATAGTGTATAGATTCCTAATTTATCCATAGAATAATGTATATAGTATTATTTCTGCATATAAATGGTTAATTACTTGTTTCCATGGTGTCGCAGGGCCTTCGGGTCATGTGATGCGTTCCAAGCCTCATTCTGGATGCGTTCCAGGCCTCACTTTGGTATCTCTAGCCTCCTTTTGATTTTTGCAATGTATATAGATCCTGCAATGTAAGTAATCCCATGATACCATGTAAAGTGAGTGGCAGACGTTCGGACCAATAAAAATCGTCACGCCCCCTGCCCATATAAGAGAGCGGCGGCCATCTTATCTCTCTCTTGTTCCTGGGATAGCAAGCAAGCAAGACCTGTATAGCAATAATCGCAGTGAATTAGGCCTGAGCCTTGCGGCAATGGCTGAATTATCTAAATTATAGATTGTGTCATCCCCTAAGCACTCTGCAGTATCACCAGACCCAATATTTCCCCTAAATCCGGACGGATCTGCACATCACTCCCTAAATTCAGAGACTATAAGTTTAATGCAAGGTCCGCAACTTCTGCCAGTCGCTAAGCAACCTAAGAACTGTTATATGAGACTGTTACTATGCATTGGATATTGCAAGCACTGCAGTAAAGTTATTCAAGTTCAAGTTAAATCTGCTTGTGGACCTTCAGTCATTTCATTGCACCTATCGCTTCTGGGAAGGGCGGCGATAGGCCGGAACATAGATTCAGCATACCAGCCCTCACCCTGGCGTCACGAGTGACTAGGTTAATATTAACCCCTCATATACCAACATCATACCACTCCTACCATATACCCCTCAAGGACTATCACATTTACACCTTTGGGGACCCTAAAGGGGCAGACCAGCTCTCTTCCCATGATTCCAGCCCAAGACATGACTCCACCACTGCCTTGCTGACGTCACAGCCTTGTAGAACAGGGTGGTCGTCCACCAACCATCCGCTACTCCATCCATCTGGACCATCCAGGGTTGCATGGCACTCATCAGTGAACAGGACTGTTTAAAAATTAGTCTTCATGTATTTTTCTGCCCAATGCAGCCGTTTCTGCTAGGGAGCATTGGTTAGTGGTGGCTGAATAGAAGGTTTATGCACAGTTGCAAGACTCTGGAGGACTCTTTACCTTTGTGTCTGTGGGACTCCAGAGGCACCAGCAGCTTCAAATATCTGCACGTCCATGGGCACCAGATTTCCCCCCAGGTATGCCAATCTGTTTATGGCAGACTGGGAAAACAACATCATTGATCCACAGCTGGGGGCGAATCTGGTGACATGGCACAGATATATTGATGATATCTTTTTCATATGGCGAGGGTCTGGGGTGGAGCTGGATAACTTTATTTTATCATTAAATAATAACAATTTGAATTTAAAATTCACGCCTAATATCAGTCCTTCCTCAGTCAAATTTTTGGACCTACTTATATCAGCGAGTGAGGAGAGACTGATATGTAGCACCTTCCGTAAAAAAGTCGCAAATAATGGTTTTATACTTCACACAAGTTGCCATCTTCCCCGTTGGCTCACAAATGTCCCTACAAGTCAGTTCCGTAGACTTAAAAGGAACTGTACAAACAATGAACAGTTTGAAATCGAAGCAGAAGCCCTGACTCATCAATTTCTCGAAAAACAGCATCCATCAGATAAAATACAACAGTCCCTTGATTAAATACGTCAGCTAGATAGAGCCACTTTCTTCCAACCTAAAAATCCAGGTCCACACACTGACTCCACCATGGATAATGCAAATGTAATCATCCCTTTTAACACTTAATACCGCAAAATCGAAAGTATTATTAAAAGATACTGGCCATTAATTCAACAGGACAAAACTATAGGTGATATCATCCCTGCTAGACCTCCCATAGTATATACTAGAGCCCCTAATTTGTCTATTAAAATAGCTCTGACAGTACGACAAATTAAACAACAAAAAGATGCAGACTCCACCCTAGCTGACCTTAAGGTTTTTTTTTTAGATGTGGACAATGTCCAAATTGTAAAGCTACAAATTTTGTGAAAAGGACAGTATCAGTCAACTCCACATCCAATGATTTTAGTTTCACCATTAAAGATTTTTTTTAAATTGTGCCAGCAAGGGAGTAATTTATTTAATTCAGTGCCCATGCCACAAACAGTATGTGGGACGGACTTCACGTGCACTGAAAACTAGGATTCTAGAACACAGATACAATATTAAAAAACAGAATGAAAAACACCCCTCGTCGGCACATTTTAAATTTTTCCATCAAGTCAATCCCAATAATCTAAAATATATAGCCCTTCAAAAAATCAAACCAGATTGGCGTGGTGGTAATTTTATCAGCAAAATGTCTAGGGCGGAGTCTCGCAAAATCTTTGAATTTGGCTCATTGGCACCCAGAGGGCTTAATAACGATACTGAACTGTTCGTTTTTTTGGATTAATTTTTCATTTAAATTTTTAGATCAATTTTGGGGGAGGTCCCTTTGGACGGTCCGTTGTGAGTCTGGCTGTACTATCAGTACCACGACGGACCCTTTATTGGGCCCTTTCTCACATCCACATGTCAATTTAAAAATTTTAATATTTTAATTTTAATACTTTAATAGTTTAGTACATTAGGTATCAGTCAATATGTATTATTTTTTATAGTTCATATTCACTGTAATTTATAACCAGATGTATGTTTAATGTAATTAATATTCTCATTTTGGTCATTTCTTCACTATGAGTCCTCTAGTTCTCTTATATCTATATTTAATCTGTAGTGCATATTTTTATATTTTCACATTTTATTTTATTCATATCTTGGGTTATATTCCTATATTTATTACATGCATATTAATTATTTATTATTCACATACGATATAGCCATGTAGTTCTGATATTCATTCCATATATATTTTATTCACATATTTTATACATTCCATTCATTCCATATATATTTTATTCACTTATTTTATTTCTTTATTTTTCATATAAATGTGTCCTCTCTATTTTTAATAATAAGTGTAATTATTTATTACATTATTTATAATATCTGCCATTTATTTATCAATATATAATTACCATTTTAGAATGATGTGTATATTGTTATTTAGTAATATTGATATATATTTTCTACTTATATTGTTCATCCATTGGAGTGTATATACATCCTTAGTTTTTGAGTTCATTCATGTATTTGGTTACTATTGTTTATTGACACTGGAAGTGATGACCTAAGTAGAGGAGGAGTTAATGATATATAAGATTGCAGGATAGCGCCATTTCATTCATATAAGTCTAATTGCTGCTGAAGAAAAAACTGAGACAGTTTTGAAACGCGTCCAGCATTATTATAAAGACATTGAGGGACATTTATCAATGTTTGCTTATGTATTCTTTTTTTTAGTAATTTTTTCCTTACTTTTTTTTTGCTTATGTGTGACTTATTTATCAACTGGTTTCAGCCTGTTGATAATGTTCTTTCACGTAAGCAATTTTTCCATTTCTACTTTGATAGTAGCTTTATCTGCTCCATGTTTGAGCTGGAGTAAATTTAGTAAATTTTTAACCTTGTTGCGACTTCTTTTTGCGCAGTTGCGACTGTCGCAGTTGCTAAATACCCGACTAAAGCAAATCCATTTTGAAAAATTTACTACGCAAGCCAGTTTGAATTTTCTTGCTTTTTTTGTTCTTCATGCAAATTGTCGCACAAAAACACACGTAGTCGCAGTTGCCACAATTTTGCGACAATTATAGTAAAGAAAACCTGACTAAACCCGTTGATAAATGTCTATCATTGTGACCACCATCGTTACTATCTACTTAACCCTTGCTTGTTACCTACCCCGCTGCCAGCAGGAGGGACGATTATCAGCCACCCAGCTTGTGATACGCGCGGCTCGCTGCCATGAGGTCGCTGCAGTTAACTACGAATAGAAGCTCTGCAGGACCGGTACTACGGGACCACTGCCGACCAACACTGCCCCTTAGGAGAAGACCGAGTCTCCGGCAGTGTTGTTCCACGCACGGAGAGTCCATCTGGGAGATCGCGGACATCTGGAAGCAATCCTTTGCTATATACATTTCAGCAGCCCAGGAGCAGTGAGATTACAGAGTATCTATTTCCTATCATCTAAGCGCTACTGTTCAGTTCAATTGAAACAGTATAATCACTCATTGACTTAATATATGCCGGCAATTTATCTTTATCCCACACTGTCTGACCTATTGAGTATCAGGCTTTAAATGCAATTGCAGATAAAGAACTAAAAAAGACTGTTGCTACGGGTTACTGCAGCTATAAATCCACTAACATCAATTTTTACCTATTACTGCTGCTAGATTGTTATGGACTTTTCAGTTAACACTACCCTCTTGGACTGAATTTTATTGCAATTTTCTATATTTTCTATTGCCTAACTGTGATGATCACATCTATTCATTAATTATTTTATCTGTATAATTTTATTAGTGACTATCGTGATATCACAAGGGCCCTGTAAATCACTGGTACCACTGTTTATTATACTATCTTGTATATTTTATCAGATTTTGAATAAATCACTGTTATTCATACCTACCAAATGAATCCACTATCTTTGACTTTGAGCCCCAATTTTTTGTATACCAATTTTTTGTATGCCAATTTTTTACAATATTTTTGGGCACCGTGAGTATCGGTGTTACTATTGGGTTGCCCGGGTCTATATTGGTTAAGTTGTAACAGGAGCCACTCCGCTTTTAATTTTATTAGCTTCAAATATCTGTTTGCTGCTATGTAATGGTATTTTAGCAGCTGCTCTCTTGATCTGATGCATGGATCTGGCTGAAATCTTCCTCAATGCGCCTTTATCTGCACAAACCCATCTGTGCTCTGAATCAGCCACAAATCTCTTAATAGTGCGATGATCATGCTTAAGTTTTTGTGAAATATCTAATGTTTTCATACCTTGTCCAAGGCATTGAACTATTTCACTCTTTTCGGCAGCAGAGAGATCCTTTTTCCTCCTCCTATTGTTTGAAAATGGTGCTCTGCTTAACCCCTTAAGGACTCAGCCCATTTTGGCCTTAAGGACTCAGACAATTAAATTTTTACGTTTTCATTTTTTCCTCCTCGCCTTCTAAAAATCATAACTCTTTTATATTTTCATCCACAGACTAGTATGAGGGCTTGTTTTTTGCGCGACCAGTTGTCCTTTGTAATGACATCACTCATTATATCATAAAATGTATGGCGCAACCAAAAAACACTATTTTTGTGGAGAAATTAAAACGAAAAACGCAATTTTGCTAATTTTGGAAGGTTTTGTTTTCACGCCGTACAATTTCTGGTAAAAATGACGTGTGTTCTTTATTCTGAGGGTCAATACGATTAAAATGATACCCATTATTATATACTTTTATATTATTGTTGCGCTTAAAAAAAATCACAAACTTTTTAACCAAATTAGTACGTTTATAATCCCTTTATTTTGATGACCTATAACTTTTTTATTTTTCCGTATAAGCGGCGGGATGGGGGCTCATTTTTTGCGCCATGATCTGTACTTTTTTTTGATACCACATTTGTATATAAAAAACTTTTAATACATTTTTTATAATTTTTTTTTTTATAAAATGTATTAAAAAAGTAGGAATTTTGGACTTTTTTAATTTTTTTTCGTTCACGCCGTTCACCGTACGGGATCATTAACATTTTATTTTAATAGTTCGGACATTTACGCACGCGGCGATACCAAATATTTCTATAAAAAATGTTTTTTACGCTTTTTGGGGGTAAAATAGGAAAAAACGGACGTTTTACTTTTTTATTGGGGGAGGGGATTTTTCACTTTTTTTTTACTTTTACTTTTACATTTTTTTACATTTTTTTTTACACTTGAATAGTCCCCATAGGGGACTATTCATAGCAATACCATGATTGCTAATACTGATCTGTTCTATGTATAGGACATAGAACAGATCAGTATTATCGGTCATCTCCTGCTCTGGTCTGCTCGATCACAGACCAGAGCAGGAGACGCCGGGAGCCGCACGGAGGAAGGTGAGGGGACCTCCGTGCGGCGTTATGAATGATCGGATCCCCGCAGCAGCGCTGCGGGCGATCCGATCGGTCATTTTAATCGCGAACTGCCGCAGATGCCGGGATCTGTATTGATCCCGGCACCTGAGGGGTCAATGGTGGACGCCCGCGAGATCGCGGGCGTTGGCCATTGCCGGCGGGTCCCTGGCTGCGATCAGCAGCCGGGATCAGCCGCGCATGACACGGGCATCGCTCCGATGCCCGCGGTTATGCTTAGGACGTAAATGTACGTCCTGGTGCGTTAAGTACCACCTCACCAGGACGTACATTTACGTCCTGCGTCCTTAAGGGGTTAATAATGTGGAATACCCACCTTTAGTAGTTTTTCCTTAAATTAGGCTGACCTGGCAATCTAATTATCACAGGTGTCCGAGATCGTTTTCAGTGATCAAGAGAGCCCTGAGATACAATGTCATCGATGAGTTAAACTGAAAAAGAGAAAAATATTTAATCTTTGTGACACTTAAATAGAAATTGCATAATAATTTGGAACAGGGTGTAGATACACACATACATGCACTGTATGCATACTGAGCATGCACAATGCATCTATTATACACACAGCATGCACACTGCATACACAATAAAAACAAACACAGCATTCACACTGCATACACTATATACAGTATGCATACTTGTTGTACACAGTAATATTCCCATCTCCTCTTTTGTGTTAGGATCTTGAAGGACCTTAAAGGTATGTCTGCTGTAATTTCTATATTTTACAATTGTCCCCAGGCTGCCTAATAAAATAAAAATAATACTTCCTTTGCTCCTTTGTTGTATGCTATCAAAATGCCTTCGGTCTACGGTCAGTCTCCGCCAAAGTCTGCACCCCAGAGACAGCCAGAGCTGCAAACGTAACATCAGAGCACGGCTCAACCAATCACTGGCTGCTTCAGGCTAGTGATTGGCTAGCGGCACTGTCAGTTCCCCCAGCTGTAGACGCTATGCTGTGCAGCTCGGGGGGAATGCAGTGTCAGTGGACGGGGCACCCAAACAAGAGCTATGAGGAAGCGGAAAGTGCGTTAAAGTTTGTGTTATGTTAATAGGCAGCCTGGAGACAATTAAAAAATAATAAATTCCACTAGACAACGCCTTTAATTATGTGACTGTGTGTGATGTCACCAAAGGTCCTGCACTCTTCTAATGCCAGTTTTGTCAAAGACTGCACTATATTTCTAATAGTTTTGCTGTTTTTTTATTATTATTATTATTATTATTATTATTTTTTTAATTATAGCAAAACTACACAATTTTCAAAACTCATGGAAAAACTGCATTATGTGATAAAATACAGAGCTGGTTTTCTGGTCCTCCTAAGTGTGCCTTGATGGGGCAGCCAGGACTAATCTATTGCTGGCAGCTCTAAAGGACTGCTGCTTCTCTTGAGTAATAACACTGCTGGAGAGGAGCTGAATGAGTGTTACGCAGAGCGCTCCGGGTCCCTGCTCCTCCCCGGAGCACTCGCGGCGTTCTCCTCTCTGCAGCGCCCCGGTCAGACCTGCTGACCGGGAGCACTGCACTTTCACTGCCGGCGGGGATGCGATCCGCGTAGCGGGACGCGCCCGCCCGCGGTTCGCATCCCAATCCACTCACCTGTCCCGTTCCCCGGCTGTCACGTTCCAGCACGCGCGGCCCCACTCTCTAGGGCGCGCGTGCACCGGCTCTCTGAGATTTAAAGGGCCAGTGCACCATTAATTGGTGCCTGGCCCAATCAGTGTCAATTAGCTTCCATCTGCTCCTTGTCTATAAAAACCCACTTCCCCTTCCTGTCCTTGCCGGATCTTGTTGCCTTAGTGCCCTGAGAAAGCGTTTAGTGTGTTCCCAAGCCTGTGTTCCCAGACCTCCTGCTGTTGCCCCTGACTATGACTCTTGCTGCCTGCCCTGACCTTCTGCTACATCCAACCTTGCTCTTGACTTGTCCCTGTGTACCGCGCCAGTCTCAGCTGTCAGTGGGGTTGAGTCGCTATCTGGTGGAACGACCTGGGGGTTACCTGCCGCAGCAAGTCCATCCCGCTTCTTGGCGGGCTCTGGTGAAAAACAGTAACCCCTTAGATTCCGTTCCCCTGGTACGGCCCACGCCATCACCCCACTGACACAGAGGATCCACCTCCAGTGTCCTCGCTGCATACCAGTCCGGATCCTGACAATAGATCCGGCCATGGATCCCGCTGAGGTCCCACTGCCTAGTGTCGAGGACCTAACCACGGTAGTCGCCCAGCAATCACAACAGGTCGCGCAGCAATCACAACAGATCGCGTAACAAGGACAGCAGCTGACTCAACTGACCGTTATGCTGCAACAGCTTCTGCCACAATTACAGCAATCATCTCCTCCGCCAGCTCCTGCATCTTCTCCGCAGCGAGTGGCTGCTCCCAGCTTCCGCCTGTCTCTACCTGACAAGTTTGATGGGGACTCTAAACAGTGCCGTGGATTCCTGTCCCAGTGTTCCCTACACCTGGAGATGATGTCGGACCAATTCCCTACCGAACGGTCTAAGGTGGCTTTCGTGGTCAGCCTTCTGTCTGGAAAGGCCTTGTCATTGGCCACACCGCTCTGGGACCGCAACGATCCCGCCACCGCTACTATCCAGTCCTTCTTCTCAGAAGTACGTAGAGTTTTTGAGGAGCCAGCCCGGGCCTCCTCAGCCGAGACTGCTTTGTTGAACCTCATCCAATGGATTCCTTCTGTGGGCGAATACGCCATCCAGTTCCGTACCCTCGCCTCTGAGCTATCCTGGAACAATGAGGCCCTCTGCGCGACCTTTAAGAAAGGCTCATCCAGTAACATCAAAGATGTCCTGACCGCACGAGAAATTCCTGCAAATCTGTCTGAACTAATCCATTTGGCCACCCGCATCGACATGTGTTTCTCGGAAAGACGCCAGGAACTTCGACAGGAAAAGGATCTTGTTCGCACCAGGCAGTTTCTCTCCCCGGCTCCTCTCTTCCAGCGTCCTTTGCAATCTGTTCCTGTGCCTTCTGCCGAGGAGGCTATGCAAGTGGATCGGTCCCGCCTGACCCTACAAGAGAGGACTCGCCGCCGTAATGAGAATTTGTGCCTGTACTGTGCTAGTACCGAACACTTCCTAAAAGACTGTCCTATCCTCCCTCCGCGTCAGGAGAAACGCACGCACCTACTTCACAAGGGTGAAACGACTGTACCTCTGCGGATTTCTCCTTCCGCCAACTCCTCATTCTCAGCAGTGGCCTTCTTGGACTCAGGTTCTGCAGGAAACTTTATTTTTGCCTCTTTCGTTAATGGGTTCAGTATCCCAGTAACACGTCTCATCAAACCGCTCTTTATCTCTTCTGTTAACGGAGAAAAATTGGACTGCCCTGTGCGCTACCGCACTGAACCCCTGTCCATGAGCATTGGACTTCACCATGAAAAAATTTAATTTTTCGTTCTGCCTAACTGCACCTCTGAAGTTCTTCTCGGCTTGCCATGGCTCCAACGTCATGCTCCTACCCTCGACTGGACCACCGAGGAGATCAAAAATTGAGGTCCTTCTTGTCACAAACGATGCCTCACATCTGCTCCCATTTGTCAAACCCCTGAGGCTCCACCTTTACCGGGCCTTCCCAAGGCTTACCAGGACTTTTCTGATGTTTTCTGCAAAAAGCAAGCAGAGATCTTACCTCCTCATAGACCTTATGATTGTCCCATTGACCTCCTCCCTGGTACCACTCCGGAGGAGGTCAATGGGACAATCATAAGGTCTATGAGGAGGTAAGATCTCTGCTTGCTTTTTGCAGAAAACCGTGGCAGGATTTACCCTCTGTCAGCCCCAGAGACTCAAGCCATGTCTGAGTATATCCAGGAGAACCTAAAGAGAGGTTTTATTCGGAAGACCTCATCCCCTGCTGGAGCGGGGTTCTTCTTTGTTTCAAAAAAAGGATGGATCCTTACAACCATGTATTGACTTTTGCGGTTTAAATAAAATTACCATCAAAAACCGCTATCCCCTGCCTTTGATCTCTGAACTCTTTGACCATCTTCGCGTAACAAGTATCTTCACCAAACTGGACTTAAGGGGCGCGTATAATCTTATTCGCATCCGGAAAGGTGATGAGTGGAAGACTGCTTTCAATACCAGAGATGGACATTTTGAATATCTAGTTATGCCCTTTGGGCTCTGCAACGCCCCTGCAGTCTTCCAGGACTTTGTCAATGAGATCTTTCGGGACTTATTGTATACCTGTGTTGTGGTTTACTTGGATGACATCTTGATTTTTTCCTCTAACTTAGAGGAACACCGTCGTCATGTCCGTCAAGTGCTCCAAAGACTTCGTGAAAACCACCTGTACGCTAAATTTGAAAAATGTCTCTTTGAATGCAACAGTCTTCCCTTCCTAGGTTACCTAGTCTCTGGCCAAGGGCTTCAAATGGATCCAGATAAACTGTCAGCGGTTTTGGATTGGCCCCGTCCTTCTGGACTCCGTGCTATCCAACGGTTCCTGGGATTTGGCAACTATTACCGACAGTTTATCCCCCACTTCTCCACCATAGTGGCCCCTATTGTGGCTCTGACCAGGAAGAATACTAATCCTAAGTCGCGGCCTCCCCAAGCGGATGAGGCCTTCAATCGTCTCAAAACTGCCTTCGCCTCTGCACCAGTTCTGTCCAGACCTGATCCATTGAAGCCATTCTTCATGGAAGTTGACGCTTCCTCAGTCGGAGCCGGAGCCATACTTCTTCAAAAAGATGCTACCGGACGTAACATTACTTGTGGTTTTTTCTCAAAAACTTTCTCTCTGGCAGAAAATAATTACTCTATTGGAGATC
This sequence comes from Hyla sarda, assembly GCF_029499605.1. Classification (NCBI taxonomy): domain Eukaryota; kingdom Metazoa; phylum Chordata; class Amphibia; order Anura; family Hylidae; genus Hyla; species Hyla sarda. The sequence goes on along the minus strand of NC_079189.1, from coordinate 232,471,091 downwards.
GTGAACTTCTGGCCATCAAGTTAGCACTAGTGGAGTGGAGACATCTATTGGAGGGTTCCAAACACCCCATTGTCATTTTCACTGACCACAACAATCTCTCTTACCTCCAGTCCGCTCAGCGTTTGAATCCTCGCCAGGCTAGATGGTCGTTGTTTTTTGCCCGCTTTAACTTCGAGATACACTTCCGTCCCGCTGACAAGAATGTCAGAGCTGACGCCCTTTCTCGTTCCTCTGATGCCTCCGAATCTGAAGCCCCTCTGCAGCATATCGCACCGCCTGAGTGCCTGGTCTCCTCTGCTCCAGCCTCACTGGGGCAGACCCCCCCCTAGAAAGACTTTTGTTCCTCCACGCCTTCCTCTCACCTGGCTGGTCATGCTGGCATTAAAAAGTCCATTCAGCTCATTTTCTGTCTGTATTGGTGGCCTACACTAGAGGGGGACGTTACTGATTTTGTTTGGGCCTGTACTGTTTGTGCCCGGGATAAAACCCCTCGCCAAAAGCCTGCTGGACTCCTCCTTCCTTTGCCCGTTCCTGAGCAACCATGGTCACAAATTGCCATGGATTTCTTTACTGATCTTCCCGTATCCCATGGCAATACCGTCATCTGGGTGGTCATTGATCGTTTTTCCAAAATGGCTCACTTTATTCCGCTTCCAGGCCTTCCTTCTGCGCCACAGTTGGCGAAGCAATTTTTTTTGCACATTTTTCGTCTTCACGGGCTTCCCACGCATATCGTCTCGGATAGAGCTCTCTGTAACCAATTAAAGATCAAATTCAATTTCTTGTCCTCCTATCACCCCCAATTTAATGGACAAGTAGAGAGAGTAAACCAGATTCTTGGTGACTCTTTACAACATTTTGTCTCCTCCCGCCAAGATGATTGGGTCGACCTTCTGCCCTGGGCTGAATTCTCGTACAATTTCAAAAATTCTGAATCTTCCGCCAAATCCCCATTCTTTGTGGTGTACGGCCATCACCCTCTGCCCCCCCTCCCCATTCCCTTTTCTTCTGGAGTTCCTGCCGTAGATGAAGTAACCCGGGACTTCTCTGTTATCTGGAAGGAGACTCAAAAGTCCCTCCTACTGGCCTCGTCTCGTATGAAGAGACATGCAGATAAAAAGAGAAGTACGCCTCCTGTCTTCGCTCCTGGTGACAAAGTGTGGCTCTCTTCCAAATATATCCGGTTTCGTGTTCCTAGCTACAAGCTGGGTCCACGTTACCTTGGACCATTTAAAGTCAAAAGTCAAATCAACTCTGTCTCCTACAAGCTTCATCTTCCTGCATCTCTTTGTATTCCTACTCCTTTCATGTTTCCCTTCTCAAACTTCTCATTCTTAACCGCTTTTACCCCAAGGTCACCGTTCCTGTTCCTGTCTCTGGCTCCTCTGATGTCTTTGCGGTAAAAAAAATCCTCGCCTCCAAGTTTGTCAGAGGTAAAAAAAAAATTCTGGTTGAATTGTGGCCCCGAAGAGAGGTCTTGGGAGCCCGAGGACAATATCCTCGACAAGGAGCTCATCCATAGATTCCTGGGCTCCAAAAAGAGGGGGAGACCAAAGGGGGGGGGGGTACTGTTATGCCGAGCGCTCCGGTCCGGGTCCCTGCTCCTCCCCGGAGCGCTCGCGGCGTTCTCCTCTCTGCAGCGCCCCGGTCAGACCCGCTGACCGGGAGCGATGCACTGTCACTGCTGGCAGGGATGCGATCCGCGTAGTGTGACGCGCTCACCCGCGGGTCGCATCCCAATCCACTCACCTGTCCCGTTCCCCGGCTGTGATGTCCCGGCGCGCGGCCCCGCTCTCTAGGGCGCGTGCGCCGGCTCTCTGAGATTTAAAGGGCAGTGCACCATTAATTGGTGCCTGGCCCAATCAGTGTCAATTAGCTTCCATCTGCTCCTTGTCTATAAAAACCCACTTCCCCTTCCTGTCCTTGCCGGATCTTGTTGCCTTAGTGCCCTGAGAAAGCGTTTAGTGTGTTCCCAAGCCTGTGTTCCCAGACCTCCTGCTGTTGCCCCTGACTACAACTCTTGCTGCCTTCCCTGACCTTCTGCTACGTCCGATCTTGCTCTTGCCTTGTCCCTGTGTACCGCACCAGTCTCAGCTGTCAGTGGGGTTGAGTCGCTATCGGGGGGAACGACCTGGGGGTTACCTGCCGCTGCAAGTCCATCCCGCTTTGCGGCGGGCTCTGGTGAAAACCAGTAACCCTTAGATTCCGTTCCCCTGGTACGGCCTACGCCATCACCCCACTGACACAGAGGATCCACCTCCAGTGTCCTCGCTGCATACCAGTCCGTATCCTGACAATGAGGTGGCATTCTCATCTAATGGGCACTCTAGGCCGGTGCCTACTTTGCCCATAAGTGGCTCTGGCCCTGCTTGGTGGAACAGTACACTAAAGAACAGGATGTGAAATGGAATTCTGCTCTGCTGCCCACCTGCTATCGTGTTGACGCAGCAACTGCATATGGTCCAGACATCTACTGACTGCTCTGGTCAGTCCTGCTCATAAGGTGCTGACCCATTTCATCAACAATGGGCAGCTTGATCGGTGCTATGTCCACCACTGCCATGTATCTCATTATTTGTATTGCTAAATGAATCCCTGACTCTCAGAATATGCTAGGATAATATATACATAGGTAAAATGGGATAAATAGGTCCAAGAGATGACTGCGTTGGCTTTTGTTATGTTGACATGGTTAAATTTAATTTATGGAACCTATTCTCCTGCATGCAATGACTTTAACATATTTGGAGAATTTTTAGATCCGTACATAACTTGTCAGAAATCCAACCTAATGCCTCTGTTAATAGGAATCTGTCCAGTGGGCTTTCTATGACTTGAGAAAGTTTCCTCATACAAATACCTGGGTATAACCCCAAGGGACTCATCACTCTCCTATGATTTCAACATTTATCAGTTGCTGTCATATTTAATATCTGAATTTATAACATGGAAATCTTTTCCATTATCAGTAGCAGGACAGATTAATTTGATCAAGATGATCCTACTGCTTAAATACCTATATGTTTGAATGTGCTGACATTTAAGCTACTAAACCAGGAAGGCAATGAAGAAACATTAAAAAGCTCTAGGGGGGAAATAAAAATATGTAAAAAAAAAAAAAACAGATAAAAGCAGCAGTGGTGACAGAAGGACTCCTTGTGGTGACAGAAAGACTCATTGCCAAAGAGAATAAACTAAAAATTTATGAGGAAAAAGTGTATTCACAGAGCTAAATTAATTGCCAGGTAAAATACAATGGGATATGGGGAACTCTCCAGTACATGTCACTTGTCTAACCAAGGAAAATTTGCAGTGCCACCTAAACAAAAACAAAATTGACAAACCACCAGGTCCAGATGGCCAGATTTACCCCGCATTTTATCGGAGTTAGTTAATGTAATAGACAGACCCATATTTAAGGACTCTATTGTGACAGAGTTGATTCCCCAGAGCTGGTGCATAGCAAATGTGGTGCCAATATTCAAAAAAGGGCCAAAATATGATCCCAGAAATTATAGGCCTGTTAGTTTAATCTCTTGGGGCCCAAGGGCATACCTGTACGCCCTTGTCCTGCTCCCCTTCTATGACGCAACATTGCAGGTGGGTCCAGGCGGCTATCTACCCTGGGACTTGTGTGTCTAATGCTGTCAAACTACGGTGTCCAGATCAGCTGCCTCCTCGTCGTCCGATCGTTGGTCTGCTATCACACCCCCTCCCGTAGGCTTGCATTGAGGGGCGGAGCGTGACATCACACGGGGGCGTGACATCACACCGCCCGCCCTGTAGTGGCCGGTAATCAGTCCCGGAGCAAACACGCTCCGTGGACTGATTACAAACGGGGTGCCGCGTGCATGATCCCGGGAGTCCCCAGAGGCCGGACTCCCACGATCAGGCATCTTATCCCCTATCCTTTGGATAGGGGATAAGATGTCTAAGCACCGGAGTACCCCTTTAATATTGTGCCTTAAAAATGGAAAATGTGTGTAAATGGGTAAGTGACTGGTGCATTCCCTGACAATCTAGAGAAAAGGTTTTTATAGCATTACAAGTTATGGATATTAGATTTATTAGTTAGATGTTAAATGTGTTTTAGCTCATAAAGCTGTAGCTGTAAAATTAATCCAAATAGCAGGCACGCTATTAACCCTTTAGAAGTGGCATTCAAAGTTGAACACCGCGTCTAAAGTGAAAGTAAACTAATGGCGAACAGCTTTCAGGACAGCCGGAGGGTCCCTACCTGCCTCCATGCTGTCCAATCGCCGAATGACTGCTCAGTGCCTGAGATCCAGGCATGAGCAGTCAAGCGGCAGAATCATTGATCACTGGTTTCCTATGGGAAACCAATGATCAATGTAAAAGATCAGTGTGTGCAGTGTTATAGGTCCCCTATGGGAGCTATAACATTGCAAAAAAAAAAAAGTGAAAAAAAAAGTGAATAAAGATCATTTAACCCCTTCCCTAATAGCAGTTTGAATCACCCCGCTTTTCCCATTTAAAAAAAAACTGTGTAAATAAAAAAAATTATAAACATATGTGGTATTGCCACGTGCGGAAATGTCCGAATTATAAAAATATATAGTTAATTAAAGTGCACGGTCAATGGCGTACGCGCAAAAAAATTATACAATAGCAAAAATTATACAATTATAAAAAGTATACAATAGCGTATTTTTGGTCACTTTTTATAAAATGAAAAAATTAATAAAAAAGTCAGATCATTACAAAAATCCTACTGCTAAAAACTTCGGATCACGGCGCAAAAAATGAGCTCTCATACCGCCCCATACACAGAAAAATGTAAAAGTTATAGTGGTCAGAAAATGACAATTTTAAACGTATACATTTTCCTACATGTAGTTATGATTTTTTCCAGAAGTACGACAAAATCAAACCTATATAAGTAGGGTATCATTTTAACCGTATGGACCTACAGAATAAAGATAAGGTGTCATTTTAACTGAAATATGTACTGCGTAGAAACGGAAGCCCCCAAAATGTACTTAATTGTGTTTTTTCTTCAATTTTGTTGCATAATGAATTTTTTTTCCCTTTCGCCGTAGATTTTTGGGTAAAATGACTGATGTCATTACAAAGTAGAATTGGTGGTGCAAACAATAAGCCATCATATCGATTTTTTGGTGCAAAATTGAAAGAGGTATGGTTTTTTAAAGGTAAGGAGGAGAAAATTAAAGTGCAAAAACGGAAAAACCCCGGGTCATGAAGGGGTTAAAATACTCTAGTTCATGAAGGTCTAACTGTATTATCTCTCTCTGTTAGACAATGTTCCTGTGCAATGGAACATTGGGTTTCCGGCCTATTGTTTGTTTTAAGTTAACATAAAAAATAACTTTTATCAAAACTGAAAATGTATGTAAGGAATAACTAGCATAAGGGTGATTTCAGGGCTGGTTTTCTGGGGGCAACCCAGGCAGTTGCCCAGGGTCCCTGTCCAAAAGGGGAAAAGCTTTAGGTGTAATCTAACACTACTGCATTTTGCTGCAATTTGCAAAAAATCCTGGTAAATCTGCAGCATTTATGCCGGGAGTTTGAGTAAAATATAGCAAAATACAGTAGTGTGAATCTAGCCCTAAAGCTGTTCAGGCTGCACAGAGCCCATAGACATCACACAAAGACTTACTATGGACCTGCTGGGACCTGCGATGAACCCTATAGGCTAGAACTCCTGATAATGTCATCCCAGGTCTTGACAGATACATTGTAAGTCTGTGCTGTGTATGGACTTAATGCAATGCAATGGATAAACAAAGGAGAAGGTAATAGGGGAAAGTAGAGAGAGAGAGAGAGTGAGAGAGAGAGAGAGAAAGAGAGAGAGAGAGAGAGAGAGACGATAACACTGAACAATGCTATGCAATGAAAAAAGCCCTTTCTCTTATAAAAACAAAAAAAACACCCCTTTTTCCCATTAACACCTTGAGGACCACTTTTTTCTTTTCATTTTTGCACTTTAGTTTTTTTTTTACTCCTCACCCTCTAAAAACCATAAAGCTTTCAATTTTCCATCTACAGACCTACATGAGGGCTTGTTTACTGCGCCAACAATTTTACTTTGTAATGACATCAATCATTTCACCACAAAATCAATGGTGAAAGCAGGAAAAAAATATTTGCGGGTCAAAATTGAAAAAAAAAATGCCATTTTGTAATTTTTAGCGGCTTCCGATTCTACACAGTGCACTCTTCAGTAAAAATGACACCTTATATTTATTCTGTAGGTTCATATGATTAAAATGATACACAACTTTTGGTTTGTTTTCAATGTGTGATTTTGTTTTACATCTGTAAAAAAATTATAACTTTTTGCACAAAAATTGGTATGTTTAAAAATGTCATCTTCTGATCCATATAACTTTTTTATTTTGTTGTATACAGGGCTATATGAGGGCTCATTTTATGGGCCGTGATCTATAGTTTTTATTGGTACCATTTTTTTGATTGCCTTTCTATAAAAAATTTTTAGGGTATATAAAGTGACCAAAAAATACTAAATTTGGATCTTTGGTATTTTTTATGTATAATACGCCATTGACCGTGCAGTTTAATTAACAATACATTTTTATAGTTCAGACATTTACGCATGTGGCGATACCACATATGTTTATTTTTATTATGTTTACATATTTTTGGGAAAAGAAGGGTGATTTAAACTTTTAATATGTAAGGGGCAAATGGGTGTTTTTAAACTTTTATTCAACTTTTTTTTCCAGAGGATAAGGGATAAGATGTCTGATTGCGAGGGGTCCCGCCGCTGGGGACCCCTGCGATCTGGGCTGCAGAACCCCAGACATCCGGTGCACAGACCAAACTTTTCTCCGTGCCGGATAACTGGCGAAGGCTTGTGACGCCCCCTCCCATAGACTTGCATTAAGGGGGCATGGCCGTGACGTCATGAGCGTGGTCGGAATGTCACGAGCGGGGCGCGGCCGTGACAAGCCTCCGGTGCTCCGGCTCTGCAAACGAACGCCGGGTTCAGCAGGGAGATCAGGGGGAAGGGTCCCCAGCAGAGGGACCCACGCGATCAGACATCTTATTCCCTATCCTTTGGATAGGGGATAAGATGTCTAGGGGCGGAGTACCCCTTAAGGACCATGGACGTACGCGTATGTCTAAGCACCCTGGTAGTTAAGGACCAAGGACGCATGCGTATGTCCGTGGGAATTTTGGTCCCTGCCGGGCGGGGACCGAGCTGGGGTGACTGCTGATATCGATCAGCAGTCACCCCGCGCAAATGCCCAGGGGGGTCATCAGACTGAATTCACACTTGCGATTTGCGCGATGCCAGGTCATTACGGGTCTATGGTGACCCGGTGACCCGGAATATAAGGGGGATCGCGGGTGTCTAAGACACCCACAATCCCCCTGAAGAGATAGGAGTGAGTTGGCAGGGGTGCCACCCCTCCTATCCCTGCTATTGGTCATCAGAAGCGACAACCAATAGCAGATCGGGGGCAGAGGGGTTAACTTTCATTTTCCCCATCCTGCCCACCCACAATAGGCGGGGCAGAATGGGGAAACAACAGAGGATCGATGCCGAAGTCCACTTACCCTGCGGGCGACGATCGGCTGCGGTGATCGGCGTGGGTGGCATGTCGTGTGGCTGGCTCCCTGGGTCAAACGGAAGCCGGTAAGTTGCCTAGCAACATCTGGAGTGCTACAGTTTGAGACCACTATACAGTGGTCTCTATACTGTAGCACTCCAGATGTTGCAAAACCACAACTCCCAGCATGCCCAGACAGCTGTAAAATGCTCTGCGGGCGCACAACAAGGCTCAGAGTGAGAGCGCACTACGTACATTTGAGGCCTAAATTGGTGATTTGCACAGGGGTGGCTGATTTTGCAGCGGTTCTGACATAAATGCAAAAAAATAAATACTGACATGTGACCCCATTTTGGAAACTACACCCTTCACGGAATGTAACAAGGGGTTACATTAACACCCCATAGGTGTTTGGGAAAATGAAAAAAATATTTTTTTTCACTAAAATGCTGGTGTTACCCTAAATTTTTCATTTTCACAAGGGAAAATAGGAAAAAGCCCCCCAAAATTTGTAACCTCATTTCTTCTGAGTGAGAGAAAATGTGTCCGGAATTGAAGGCCACGAGTGTTTACAAAGCCCCCATAGTGCCAGAACAGTGGATCCCCCACCCCACATGTGACCCCATTTTGGAAACTACACCCCTCATGTAATGTAGTAAGGGGTAAAGTGAGCATTTACGCCCCACAGGTGTCTGACAGATTTTTGGAACAGTGGTCCATGAAAATGAAAAATTTTGAATTTGCTCAGCCCACTGTTCCAAAGATCTGTCAAATGCCAGTGGGGTGTAAATGCTCACTGCACCCCTTATTAAATTCTGAGTGGGGTGTAGTTTCCAAAATGGGGTCACATGTGGGTGGGGGGGTCCACTGTTCTGGCACCACGAGGGGCTTTGTAAACGCACATGGCCCCTGACTTCCATTCTAAACAAATTCACTCTTCAAAAGCTCAATAATGCTCCTCCTCTCCTGAGCATTGTAGTTCGCCCGCAGAGCACTTGATGTCCACACATGGGGTATTTCCATATTTTGGGGGTCATTTTCTCCTATTACCCCTTGTAGAAATGTAAAATTTTGGGAAAACCCAGCATTTTAGTGATTTTTTTTTTTTTTACATTTACACATCCAACTTTACCAAAAAGTCATGAAATACCTGTGAGTTGTTAAGGCCCAGTGTACCTCTTGTTACATTCCTTGAGGGGTGTAGTTTCCAAAATAGTATGCCATGTGGGTATTTTTGCTGTTCTGGCACCATAATGTGACATGCCCCCCAAAAAGCCATTTCAGCTAAATTTGCTTTCCAAAAGCCAAATGTGACTCCTTCTCTTCTGAGCATTGTAGTTCGCCCGCAGAGCATTTTACGCCCTAACATGGAGTATTTCCATACTCAGAAGAGATGGGGTTACAAATTTTGGGGGACTTTTTCTCCCATTACCCTTCATAAAAATGATAAATTTGGGGAAAAAAAACTGCACTTTAGTGAAAAATTATTTTTTTCATTTACACATCTGACTTTAACGAAAAGTCATCAAACACCTGTAGGGTATTAAGGCTCACTGGACCCCTTGTTACACGCCTTGAGGGGTGTAGTTTCTAAAATGGTATGCCATGTGTTTTTTTCTGCTGTTCTGGCACCATAGGGGCTTCCTAAATGTGACATGCCCCCCAAAAACCATTTCAGAAAAACTCACTCTCCAAAATCCCATTGTCGCTCCTTCCCTTCTGAGCCCTCTACTGCACCTGCCGAACACTTGACATACACATATGAGTCATTTCCTTACTCAAGAGAAATTGGGTTACAAATTTTGAGAGGATTTTTCTACAAGAACATGCGCGTGTAAAAAATTAAGATTTTGAATTTTCTCCTTCACTTTGTTTCTTTTCCTGTGAAACACCTAAAGGGTTAACACACTTACTGAATGTAATTTTGAATACTTTGAGGGGTGCAGTTTTTATAATGGGTTCATTTGTGGGGTATTTCTATTAAGAAAGCCCTTCAAATCCAATTCAAACCTGAACTGGTCCATGAAAAATTCCGATTTTGAAAATTTTGAGAAAAATTGGAAAATTGTTGTTGAACCTTGAAGCTTTCTGATCCCTTCCAAAGGTAAAAACATGTCAACTTTATGATGCTAACATAAAGAAGGCATTATTGTATATGTGAATCAAAATATGATTTATTTGGAATGTCTATTTTCCTTACAAGCAAAGAGCTTCAAAGTTAGAAAAATTCTACATTTTCAATGTTTTCATCAAATTTTGGAATTTTTCACCAAGAAATGATGCAAGTATCGACAAAATTTTACCACTAACATAAAGTAGAATATGTCACGAAAAAACAGTCTCGGAATCAGAATGAAAGGTAAAAGTATCCCAGAGTTATTAATGCTTAACCCCTTAAGGACCAGGCCATTTTACACCTTAAGGACCGGAGCGTTTTTTGCAATTCTGACCACTGTCACTTTAAACATTAATAACTCTGGAATGCTTTTAGTTATCATTCTGATTCCGAGATTGTTTTTTCATGACATATTCTACTTTAACTTAGTGGTAAAATTTTATGGTAACTTGCATCCTTTCTTGGTGAAAAATCCAAAAATTTTATGAAAAAAATGAAAATTTAGCATTTTTCGAACTTTGAAGCTCTCTGCTTGTAAGGAAAATGGATATTCAAAATATATTTTTTTTGGGTTCACATATACAATATGTCTACTTTATGTTTGCATCATAAAATTTATGAGTTTTAACTTTTGGAAGACACCAGAGGGCTTCAAAGTTCAGCAGCAATTTTGAAATTTTTCACAAAATTTTCAAACTCACTATTTTTCAGGGACCAGTTCAGTTTTGAAGTGGATTTGAAGGGTCTTCATATTAGAAATACCCCATAAAAGACCCCATTATAAAAACTAAACCCCCAAAAGTATTCAAAATGACATTCAGTAAGTGTATTAACCCTTTAGGTGTTTCACAGGAATAGCAGCAAAGTGAAGGAGAAAATTTAAAATCTTAATTTTTTACACTCGCATGTTCTTGTAGACCCAATTTTTGAATTTTTGCAAGGGGTAAAAAGGAGAAAATGTTTACTTGTATTTGAAACCCAATTTCTCTCGAGTAAGCACATACCTCATATGTCTATGTTAATTGTTCGGCGGGCGCAGTAGAGGGCTCAGAAGGGAAGGAGCGACAAATGGTTTTTGGGGGGCATGCCGCATTTAGGAAGCCCCTATGATGCCAGGACAGCAAAAAAAAACACATGGCATACCATTATGGAAACTAGACCCCTCAGGGAACGTAACAAGTGGTAAAGTGAACCTTAATACCCTACAGGTGATTCACGACTTTTGCATATGTAAAAAATATATATATTTTTTTTACCTAAAATGCTTGGTTTCCCAAAATGTTTACATTTTTAAAAAGGGTAATAGCGGAAAATACCCCCCAAAATTTGAAGCCCAATTTCTCCCGATTCAGAAAACATCCCATATGGGGGTGAAAAGTGCTCTGCTGGCGCACTACAGGTCTCAGAAGAGAAGGTGTCACATTTGGCTTTTTGAAAGCAAATTTTGCTCTGGGGGCATGCCGCATTTAGGAAGCCCCTATGGTGCCAGAACAGCAAAAAAAAAAAAAACACATGGCATACCATTTTGGAAACTAGACCCCTTGGGGAATGTAACAAGGGGTAATGTGAACCTTAATATCCTACAGGTGTTTCACGACTTTTGCATATGTAAAAAAATATATATTTTTTTTACCTAAAATGCTTGGTTTCCCAAAATTTTTACATTTTTAAAAAGGGTAATAGCAGAAAATACCCCCTAAAATTTGAAACCCAATTTCTCCCGATTCAGAAAACACCCCATATGGGGGTGAAAAGTGCTCTGCTGGCGCACTACAGGTCTCAGAAGAGAAGGAGTCACATTTGGCTTTTTGAAAGCGAATTTTGCTCTGGGGGCATGCCGCATTTAGGAAGCCCCTATGGTGCCAGGACAGCAAAAAAAAACACATGGCATACCATTTTGGAAACTAGACCCCTCGGGGAACGTAACAAGGGGTAATTTGAACCTTAATACCCTACAGGTGTTTCACGACTTTTGCATATGTAAAAACATATATATATTTTTTATCTAAAATGCTTGTTTTCCCAAAAATTTTACATTTTTAAAAAGGGATACCCAAGAAAATTACACAGAGACATAAAATAGTGAAAAAGTATATATAGTCTTTATTAATAGTGACTGATTTTTAAAAACAGAATTTAAAAGGAACGACAATGGACAGACTACTAAGGCGTCTGGATGAGGGATAGAAACAGAGCTGGGCTACAGAACATCAATAAGAAATGGGAGATAATAAAGTGACCCCCATCCGGGTGTATATACATGTAAAAGGTATAGGCTGTACAGAAATATACTAGCAATTAAATACCAACATATGTAAACATTTACACTCAGGATAACTATGTAGATGTAAATCCCGTATTGCACAATGCCCAGAGAAAAGAATTTTTTATGACCGCACCATGGAACAAAATAAAGTATGCAATTATGAGAGTGATAAACGGGTGAAAGAGTACAGAGTCCCAGGAACCGGGATAAAACCATACACCAATGTTCAGCAATCACCAAGGTCCTGGAAAATATGACTCAAATATAAATCACCCATCTCACATCACAAGAGAATACAGCGGACATCTTACCCTAATACAGAACGCCACCCTACAACGTTGTTTCGCAACAAGCTTCCTCAGGGAGTATATGGTATGAAAGGGAGGTAGATATTTATATACATGTGTAGCCAATAGGAATACAAAACACATACAAGACAATCAGGGCACCTGAGAGGAGAATCATATGTGAACCAGCGTCCGAACGCCATTACAGTCATCACTGCGCATGTTCGGCGTGATGATGATGCAGTGCGTCCACTGCGTCACCACGCCGAAAGCTCATAGCGCAGCTCCGTACTCACAAATAGGTGTGGGATGCGCGGCGAAATCTCGCGCATGCGTAACACGCTGAAACAGCACACAACGGCCATCTTGGATATGGGAAACGGAGCTGGTAGCATTATTGCAGACATCCTTAGGAAAACATACAGCAAATAAAGGTGAAGTGTGTGCGGAACGTGAGAGAAAACAGTGACATGCAAAAGTGAAATGTGCAAAACCAAAGTGCCATGCCGAGATTGCTGTACATAGGTGAAATGCATATATTACAGTGACGACCAAATATAACAATATGGGAAATATATAAAAAATATATCTATAAGAAAATATATATATATAAAAACTATATATATGAAGATATAAAGATGTGTGGCAAGTGAAAATATGTGTGTGGAATATGCGGATTCATGAAAAAACCAAATGTGAATAAATGTTGATCGATATGTGCAAACACATTAATGTGAAATACAAAGGACTCACTATAAAAATATATATGAAGTGATAGAGGGTACAAATAGATGAATATTCACTAATAAATTAATGTGAGCCACAAAGGACTCACTTAAGAATATATGATATTCAAACAATGTGATAGAGGATACGTCTACTGACATATTCATATGGAATGTGAAAAATATACTATATGCGTGTATCGGTGAAAAAAAAATTTTGGGCTGTTGCATAGAAACAACCATTTCCTGGACTGCTGCAAGGGTAATTTCATAAGTTCATAACTTCCATCGGATCCGGTTATGGTGCCCTAAAGCAAGGAAAGGGGACAAAAAGAAAAGTGGTAGGGAAAAGAAGGGAGAGGGAAAAGCAGGAGGAAGAGAACAGGGGAGGACAGGGACAAGCAAAAGGAAAAACAAAGGAAAATAAATAAGAACAAGGGAAAAAGAGAGAAAGAGGGGGGAAAACAAGAAAAAACAAAAAACAAAATATGACATAATGACTACAAGAGAACAAGTTAAAATAAATTAAAACCATAATAAAGTAGAAAAATTAAAACCGGACCAGGTGGCAATACCAATAGAAGGGCAAAAAAAGGGGGGGGGGGACAGGGAATGGGAACAGAGTAAATCATGTACGTAAAAAGGGCGCAAAGCTGTTGTGCTCATTGAGCCCATACGGGGTCACAGTTTTCAGGGTGAAAATCCACCTTGATTCCTTCTGTGCAAGAATTTGGCGCCAGTTACCACCCTGGGGCCAACCAAGACCCTGTCTATGCCTCTTACCTTGAGGAGTTTGCTGTCACACCCATGATGTTCTCGAAAATGACGAGGTATTGTTTTCAAAGTAGATAGATCTTCAATGTCTCTTGCAGCCTCAATCCCCAAGACATGTTCACGTACCCTTCTCCTCAGTTCTCTAGAGGTGAGACCAACATATATTAGGTGGCAGGGGCAAGTGGCGTAATAAATTACACCAGATGTGCAACAATTGATGGTGTGTGTTATAGTAAACTTCTTTTCCCCAGAGGAATTAAGAAATTCTTCAGCTTTCTCTACATTCGGGCATGCTACGCATCCCCCGCAGGGCCTACAGCCCCATTTGGGACCCTTAGAGCCAAATAGGCCAGTGCTCTGTCTACTTTTATGGTGACTATGCACCAGTAGATCTCTCAGGTTCTTGGCTCGGCGATATGTAATAGAAGGTTGTTTAGATAGATATGATTTTAAAATCGGATCCATTGTCAACACCGACCAATGTTTTCTAAGTGCCCGCTGTACTTGTCTCCACCTAGTGTTGTACATGGATATGTACCTCACCTGTGTGTCTGATTTCTGTTTCTTTCTCTGGGTCAGAAGAGTAGGTCTTGAAGTGGATTTTGCTCTGTTATATCCCCTTTGGATGTCAGCACTTCTATAGCCACGTTCCTGGAAGCGGTCTTTGAGGTCCTTGGCTTGCTGTTCGAAGAACTCCTCATTAGAACATATTCTCCTCATTCTGAGGAATTGACCTATGGGAATATTGGAAATCAGTGACTTCGGATGGGAGGAGGATGCATGGAGCAACGAGTTAGTAGATGTTTTTTTAAAAAATTCTTTTCTCTGGGCATTGTGCAATACGGAATTTACATCTACATAGTTATCCTGAGTGTATATGTTTACATATGTTGGTGTTTAATTGCTAGTATATTTCTGTACAGCCTATACCTTTTACATGTATATACACCCGGATGGGGGTCACTTTATTATCTCCCATTTCTTATTGATGTTCTGTAGCCCAGCTCTGTTTCTATCCCTCATCCAGACGCCTTAGTAGTCTGTCCATTGTCGTTCCTTTTAAATTCTGTTTTTAAAAATCAGTCACTATTAATAAAGACTATATATACTTTTTCACTATTTTATGTCTCTGTGTAATTTTCTTGGGTATTACTTGTATTTCTCTGTATGCCAGAGACAAGGTTGGACCATAGGTCAGTATTTTGTGCCCCTCTTTTTTGGTTATTATTTTTAAAAAGGGTAATAGCAGAAAATACCCCCCAAAATTTGTTAGGCAATTTCTCCCGAGTACGGCGATACCCCATATGTGGCCCTAAACTGTTGCCTTGAAATACGACAGGGCTCCAAAGTGAGAGCGCCATGCCCATTTGAGGCCTAAATTAGGGACTTGCATAGGGGTGGACATAGGGGTATTCTACGCCAGTGATTCCCAAACAGGGGGCCTCCAGCTGTTGTAAAACTCCCAGCATGCCTAGACAGTCAACGGCTATCTGGCAATACTGGGAGTAGTTGTTTTGCAACAGCTGGAGGCTCCGTTTTGGAAACAGTGGCGTACCAGACGTTTTTCATTTTTATTGGGGAGGGGGGTTGTATAGGGGTATGTGTATATGTAGTGTTTTTTACTTTTTATTTTATTTTGTGTTAGTGTAGTGTAGTGTTTTTAGGGTACAGTGACACGGGCGGGGGTTCACAGTAGTTTCTCGCTGGCAGTTTGAGCTGCGGCAGAAAATTTGACGCAGCTCAAACTTGCAGCCGGATACTTACTGTAATCCTCCGCCCATGTGAGTGTACCCTGTACGTTCACATTGGGGGGGACGGGGACATCCAGCTGTTGCAAAACTACAACTCCCAGCATGTACGGTCTATCAGTGCATGCTGGTAGTTGTAGTTTTGCAACCGCTGGAGGCTCCGTTTTGGAAACAGTGGCGTACCAGACGTTTTTCATTTTTATTGGGGAGGGGGGCTGTGTAGGGGTATGTGTATACGTAGTGTTTTTTACTTTTTATTTTATTGTGTGTTAGTGTAGTGTTTTTAGGGTACAGTCGCACGGGCGGGGGTTCACAGTAGTTTCTCGCTGGCAGTTTGAGCTGCGGCAGAAATTTTGCCGCACCTCAAACTTGCAGCCGGATACTTACTGTAATCCTCCGCCCATGTGAGTGTACCCTGTACATTCACATTGGGGGGGGGGGAACATCCAGCTGTTGCAAAACTACAACTCCCAGCATGTACGGTCTATCAGTGCATGCTGGGAGTTGTAGTTTTGCAACAGCTGGAGGCACACTGGTTGTGAAACACCGAGTTTGGTAACAAACTTGGTGTTTTGCAACCAGTGTGCCTTCAGCTGTTGCAAAAGCTACAACCCCCAGCATGTACGGACAGCGGAAGGGCATGCTGGGTCTTGTAGTTATGCAACAGCTGGAGGCATACTACTTTGGCTGGGGATGCTGGGGATTGTAGTTATGCAACAGCTGGAGACACACTGGTTTGCTACTTAACTCAGTGTGCCTTCAGCTGTTGCAAAACTACAACTCTCAGCAGTCACCGACAGCCAACGGGCATGCTGGTAGTTGTAGTTATGCAACCACCAGATGCACCACTACAACTCCCAGCATGCACTTTAGCTGATTGTGCAAGCTGGGAGTTGTAGTTATACAACAGCTGAAGGTACACTTTTCCATAGAAAGAATGTGCCCCCAGCTGTTGCAAAACTACAAGTCCCAGCATGCCCATAAGGGAATGCTGGGAGTTGTGGTGGTCTGCCTCCTGCTGTTGCATAACTACAGCTCCCAGCATGCCCTTTTTGCATGCTGGGAGCTGTTGCTAAGCAACAGCAGGAGGCTGTCACTCACCTCCAACGATCCTCGCCGCACAGGTCAGTCCCTCGTCGCCGCCGCCGCCGCTGCTCCTGGGGCCCCGATCCCAACAGGGACGCCGGGGATCGGGGTCCCCAGCACCCGGGGTGTACGTCCCGCACCCGCTCACGTCCTCCGGAAGAGGGACGGAGCGGGTTGCGGGAGTGACACCCGCAGCAGGCGCCCTGATTGGTCGGCCGGTAATCCGGCCGACGAATCAGGGCGATCGTGAGGTGGCACCAGTGCCTCCACACCCCTGCTGGCTCTGGCTGTTCAGAGACGGCCCCGATCAGCCAATAATTCCGGGTCACCGGGTCACTGGAGACCCAATTGACCCGGAATCCGCCGCAGATCGCTGGACTGAATTGTCCAGCGATCTGCGTCCATCGCCGACATGGGGGGGCATAATGACCCCCCTGGGCGATATGCCCCGATGCCTGCTGAACGATTTCAGCAGGCATCGGGCACCGGCTCCGCTCCAGATGGTTGCGGGGGGCCGGTAAAACACATGACGTTCTCATACGTCATGTGTCCTTAAGGACTCGGAAATGGAGACGTATGAGAAGGTCATGTGTCCTTAAGGGGTTAAAGTGAAAGTGGTCAGATGTGCAAAAAACGCTCTGGTCCTACAGTGAAAAATGGCCTGGTACTTAAGGGGTTAAAGGTCCCTTTAGTACCCCTTTAAAGGTCCCACTTTCAGCTATGACAGCGGCGATCTAAGGGGTTAATAGCTGGCCACAGTGATCGCCACATGTTGGCTATTAGCATCAGCCCTCAGCTACAGGAAATAGGTTTGCTCCATACACTGTTAATGCTACATGAACGTGTATATGCGCCCTTGG
Source organism: Hyla sarda (assembly GCF_029499605.1). Lineage (NCBI taxonomy): Eukaryota > Metazoa > Chordata > Amphibia > Anura > Hylidae > Hyla > Hyla sarda. The sequence goes on along the minus strand of NC_079189.1, from coordinate 232,453,673 downwards.
TTGTTAACAGGCTAAGGGAAAAAAAAAGGAAAAACCTTGTCACAAGATATTGAAGAAAGTATTGGTAATTGGTATGGGTGAGTACTTAAAAAATAGTATCGGTACTCTTTACTGTGTGAAGAATAAAATGAGCACTATTATTGACAGACAGCACTAAGAAGATCACTGTTATAGTATATGTGGGTGCTAATACTGATAGGTAGCATTGAGAAGATCACCGTTTATCTGTGTGCGGTGACTATTACTGTATAATGAAGGAGGTGACAGTATTAGATTGGGGCTACTTATAAAAAATGGGTTTCACAGTCAAAGATCGCCATGTTGTTCTCCCTGAATCAAACGCTTAAAACTGCATCATAGAAGGTATGGCTTTCTGTGACCCTATTGTCAGTGTTGGCTCTGCCTATAGGCAAAATAGGCAGCCGCCTAGAGCACACTCTTGATGGGGACGCCTCTCTGCCCGCAGCAATAAAGTTAGCCAGAATCTGAAGCACCCACCCATCCAGCAAAACCTTGCCATCCTAGTAGTAAGGTGATTCCATGAGGAGGAGGTTTGTTACAGTGTGTCACACCAGCAGTTAGGAGATTACATGAGAAGGGGGCTTGTTACAGTGTTTCACCCCAGTAAGATGGGGCGTGTCAAAGGGCGGAGCCAATGGACAGGGTGAAGGGGCAGCAAAATTAGCTTTCGCCAAGGGTGACAAAAATCCTTGCACCAGCCCTGTCTGTGGTTTCCTGTGACCATACATTTTATGATGCAGTTTTAAGTTTTAAATAAACCACATAAAGAGCAAGAACTCCTTTGCGCTGGATCAGGGTTGGCCCTACCATGGGACCTGGTGTGACCATTGGTCCCAGGTGGCACTTTTGAGGGGCAGTAGTGGCTCCTTGCTGCCCCTTTCTTTTTGTTTATTGGCAAACCGGGGTCCATCCAGGCAGGGCCGGCCCTGCAGCTGCCCTGTGGCTCACTGTTGTAAAGCAGCCGCGGCGCAGCCCTAATGGCTTAATTGTCAGTCGGTGCCGCGTCGACTTTAATATAGTGAGTTGGGGGGGGGGGGTTAATGAGATGGCACAGGGGATGAGGGGAGAGGGGTTTAATGAGATAGCACAGGGAAGGGGGGTTAATGAAATGGCACAGGAGATGAGGGGAGGGGGTTAATGAAATGGCAAAAGGGCTAAGGGGAGGGGGGTTAATGAAATGGCACAGGGTATTGGGGGGTAATGAAATGGCACAGAGGGGATCAGAGGGGGAATTTAAATGGTACTGAGGGGTATTGGGAATTAAAATGGCAAAGGGGGGATCAGCAATGGAAAAATGCAGATACTAACATGTTTGTCTTGCAGATGCTGAAGAGAAGAGTTTTTGCCAGGAAGAAGACATTATGGTGGTCTGAGCCGGATGGAGAAGAAAAGTAAAGAGATTGACGCTGATCAGAAAAGATGTGACATGTGAGTCCCTAGATGTAACTGCAATCACTTATACATTCTACAGATACTGTGTACTGCTGCTATCTACCTCTATACGGTCCTGTATATAATCACTTATATGGTATACAGATCCTCTTTACAACTGGTATGTACCTCTATATCAGATCTGGGCATTGTACAGCCCGCGGGCTACATACGGCCCTTTGATTGGCTCTGACCGGCCCGCGCTGACTGTCGGCAGTACAATGCCCAGGTCTGCACCAGCCTGTGCACTGAGCTCCCGTGCGATGACAGGAAGTGCTGACAGGAAGAGGTAGGGGGCGTGCACTCTCTCCCCTCCCCCTCTTCTCTCTGCCGTGCAGTCTTAGAACCTCTGAAGGCAGAGGAGAGGCCGTGTATCCTGTCTCCCTCCGCCCCCTCCCCACAGCTCTAAACTCCGGCCGGGTGAGTGTTTCTGTGTTGTCTGTGTTTATATGTGTCTGTGTATATATGTGTCTGTGTGTTGTCTATGTATATATGTGTCTGTGTGTTGTCTGTGTATATATATGTGTCTGTGTATATATGTGTCTGTGTGTTGTCTGTGTATATATGTGTCTGTGTGTTGTCTGTGTATATATGTGTCTGTGTATATATGTGTCTCTGTGTTGTCTGTGTATATATGTGTCTGTGTGTTGTATGTGTATATATGTATCTGTGTGTTGTCTGTGTATATATGTGTCTGTGTGTTGTCTGTGTATATATGTGTCTGTGTTGTCTGTGTATATATGTGTCTGTGTGTTGTCTGTGTATATATGTGTCTGTGTGTTGTCTTTGTATTTATGTGCCTGTGTGTGTTTTCTGTGTATATATGTGTCTGTGTGTTGTCTGTGTATATATGTGTCTGTGTGTTGTTTTTGTATATATGTGCCTGTGTGTTATCTGTGTATATGTGTTGTCTGTGTATATATGTGTCTGTGTATATATGTGTCTGTGTTGTCTGTGTATATATGTGTCTGTGTGTTGTCTGTGTATATATGTGTCTGTGTTGTCTGTGTATATATGTGTCTGTGTGTTGTCTGTGTATATGTGTGTCTGTGTGTTTTCTGTGTATATGTGTGTCTGTGTGTTGTCTGTGTATATATGTGTCTGTGTGTTGTTTGTGTATATATGTGTCTGTGTGTTGTCTGCGTATATATGTGCCTGTGTGTTGTCTGTGTGTTGTCTGAGTATATATGTGTCTGTGTGTTGTCTTTGTATATATGTGCCTGTGTGTTGTCTGTGTATATATGTGCCTGTGTGTTGTCTGTGTATATATGTGTCTGTGTGTTGTCTGTGTATATATGTGTCTGTGTTGTCTGTGTTGTCTGTGTATATATGAGTCTGTGTATATATGTGTCTGTGTATATGTGTGTCTGTGTATATATGTGTCTGTGTATATATGTGTCCGTGTGTATATGTGTCTGTGTGTTGTCTGTGTGTGTTTATATGTGTATTTATAAGTGCCTGTCTCCGTATGAGTTGTCTGTGTCAGTGCGTGTGTGTTTTGGGGGGGGGGGGGGGGCAGGGGCAGTTGAGCTGCCTAATCTGGGGGACAACTATGCTGCCTAATCTGGGGGACAACTATGCTCCTAATCTGTGGGACAACTATGCTGCCTAATCTGGGGGACAACTATGCTGTCTAATCTGGGGGACAACTATGCTCTTAATCTGGGGGACAACTATGCTCCTAATCTGGGGGATAACTATGCTCCTAATCTGGGGGATAACTATGCTCCTAATCTGGGGGACAACTATGCTCCTAATCTGGGGGATAACTATGCTCCTAATTTGGGGGACAACTATGCTCCTAATCTGGGGGATAACTATGCTCCTAATCTGGGGGGTAACTATGCTCCTGATCTGGGGGATAACTATGCTGCCTAATCTAGGGGACAACTATGCTCCTAATCTGGGGGATAACTATGCTCCTAATCTGGGGGATAACTATGCTCCTAATCTGGGGGATAACTATGCTGCCTAATCTAGGGGATAACTATGCTGCCTAGTCTGGGGGATAACTATGCTGCCTAATCTGGGGGATAACTATGCTGCCTAATCTGGGGGATAGCTATGCTGCCTAATCTGGGGGACAACTATGCTGCCTAATCTGGGGGACAACTATGCTGCCTAATCTGGGGGACAACTATGCTGCCTAATCTGGGGGACAACTATGCTCCTAATCTGGGGGACAACTATGCTGCCTAATCTGGGGGACAACTATGCTACCTAATCTGGGGGGCAACTATGCTCATAATCTGGGGTACAACTATGCTCCTAATATGGGGGATCACTATGCTCCTAATCTGTGGGACAACTATGCTGCCTCATTTGGGGGATAACTATGTTCCTAATCTGGGGGATAACTATGTTGCCTAATCTGGGGGATAACTATGTTGCCTAATCTGGGGGATAACTATGCTGCCTAGTCTGGGGGATAACTATGCTGCCTAATCTGGGGGATAACTATGTTGCCTAATCTGGGGGATAACTATGCTGCCTAGTCTGGGGGATAACTATGCTGCCTAATCTGGGGGACATCTATGCTGCCTAATCTGGGGGACAACTATGCTGCCTATTCTGGGGGACCAATATGCTCCTAATCTGGGGGACAACTATGCTCCAAATCTGGGGGACAACTATGCTCCTAATCTGGGGGACAACTATGCTCCTAATCTGGGGGACAACTATGCTCCTAATCTGGGGGACAACTATGCTCCTAATCTGGTGGGTTAAATATGCTGCCTAATCTGGGGGATAACTATGCTGCCTAATCTGGGGGATAACTATGCTGCCTAATCTGGGGGATAACGATGCTGCTTAATCTGGGGGACAACGATGCTGCCTAATCTGGGGGATAACTATGCTCCTAATCTGGGGGACCACTATGCTCCTAATCTAGGGGACAACTATGCTCCTAATCTGGGGGACAACTATGCTCCTAATCTGGGAGGCAACTATGCTCCTAATCTGGGGGGCAACTATGCTCCTAATCTGGTGGGTTAAATATGCTGCCTAATCTGGGGGATAACTATGCTGCCTAATCTGGGGGATAACGATGCTGCTTAATCTGGGGGACAACGATGCTGCCTAATCTGGGGGATAACTATGCTCCTAATCTGGGGGACAACTATGCTCATAATCTGGGGGACAACTATGCTCCTAATCTATGGGACAACTATGCTCCTAATCTGGGGGACAACTATGCTACTAATCTGGGGGACAAATATGCTCCTAATCTGGGGGACAACTATGCTAATCTGGGGGACAACTATGCTCCTAATCTAGGGGACAACTATGCTCCTAATCTAGGGGAAAACTATGCTCCTATTCTGGGGGACAACTATGCTAATCTGGGTAAAAACTATGCTAATCTGGGGGACAACTATGCTGCCTAATCTGGGGGACAACTGCTGCCTAATCTGGGGGACAACAATGCTGCCTAATCTGGGGGACAACTATGCTGCCAATCTGGGGGACAACTATGCTGCCTAATCTGGGGGACAACTATGCTAATCTGGGGGAAAACTATGATCCTAATCTGGGGGACAAGTATGCTAATCTGGGGGACAACTATGCTCCTAATCTGGGGGAAACTATGCTGCCTAATCTGGGGGACAAATATGCTGCCTAATCTGGGGGAAAACTACCCGGCCCTTCACAATTTTTTAGTTTCCAATGTGGCCCCATGGAAAAAATAATTGCCCACCCCTGCTCTATATGTTCCTGTATATAATCAGTTATATGGTATATAGAACCTGTGTACAGCTAGTATATACCACTATGGATGGCATTGTGTCTCAAGGCTCTTTTGATCACTGAAAACAATCTCGGACACCTGTGATAATTAGATTGCCAGGTGAGCCCAATTTAAGAAAAACTATTAGCGTCCTCGAAGGTGTCGCAATGACCTCTGAAAAGTATGTGGAGTTTCTGACTGATCACTTTCTTCCCTGGTACAGAAGGAAGAACTATGCTTTTTTGTAATAAAATCATCTTCATGCATGACAATGCACCATCTTATGCTGCAAAGAATACCTCTGCATTAATAGCTGCTATGGGGATAAAGGAGATAAAGTCATGGTGTGGCCTTCATCCTCCTATGACCTCAATCCTATTGAGAACCTTTGGAGCATCCTCAAGCAAAGGATCTATGAGGGTGGCAAGCAGTTTACATCCAAACAGCAGCTCTGGGAGGCTATTCTGACATCTTTCAAACAAATTTAAGCAGAAAATGTCCAAAAACTCACATGTTCAATGGATGCAAGACTTGTGAAACTGCTATCAAATAAGGGTTCAAATGTTAAAATGTTCTTTCTATTTGAGACCTGTTTATGGGGGGTATCTCTATACTATATTCACCAATAGATCACCATCCAAGTGATCCAATACATTCCCTTTATTTCCCATAAACTAAAAGTGTTTTTTATAACTTTATTTCTACACACCATGCGTTAAAATCTCAGTCTCTCACAATCCCTAATTCATTTCTTCATGTCAGAAGGTTACTCGAACCCTTCCACATATTTTTTTATCTTGAAGGCTCTGTGTCTGCAGTCCACAGTAGCTTGCCTGAATTGTGTGAGTACTGCTTTTAAAACTTAAATTTCTGGGATTGTGACAGCCTTTTAAACCATGGTGTGTAGAAATAAAGTTATAAAAAAACACTTTTAGTTTATGGGAAATGAAGGGAATTTATTGGATCATCTGGATGGTGATCTATTGGTGAATACCATGTTAAAATATAACATGACAGTTAAAATGTTAAAAGTTTGATAGAAAAAGCTTTTGATTTCGGTAAATATGCTGCAAACACAACAAATGACAATTTTCAGTTCTTTACAATCTATAAAGTGTTTTGAAACTTACTGTGCGTAATAATTTGGAACAGTGCATTGTAAGTTTATGTTAAATAAAAATACTGTTATCATTAGGAGATTCATTCAATAACATTTATATTGTACTCTTAATGGTTGATAACATGAGAATTATGCTGAATGTTATTTACATCAATTATTTACGTGAATGAGAAAAATACCATTTGCAGAATAATTTGGAACAGGGTGTATGTTAACAAAATATACACTGCTCAAAAAAAAAGGGAACACTAAGATAACACATCCTAGATATGAATGAATGAACTAATCGTATGAAATACTTTCGTCTTTACATAGTTGAACGTGCTGACAACAAAATCCCACAAAAATTATCAATGTAAATCCAATTTATCAACCCATGGAGGTCTGGATATGGAGTCACACTTAAAATCAAAGTGGAAAACCACACTACAGGCTGATACAACTTTGATGTAATGTCCTTAAAACAAGTCAAAATGAGGCTCAGTAGTGCGTGTGGCCTCCACGTGCCCATATGACCTTCCTACAATGCTTGGGCATGCTCCTGATGAGGTGGTAGATGGTCTCCTGAGGGATGTCCTCCCAGACATGGACTAAAGCATCCGCCAACTTCTGAAAAGTCTGTGGTGCAACGTGGTGTTGCTCAATCGGATTCAGGTCTGGGGAACGGGCGGGCCAGTCCATAGTATTAATGCCTTCCTCTTGCAGGAACTGCTGACACAGTCTAGCCACATGAGGTCTATGATTGTCTTGCATTAGTAGGAACCCAGGGCCAACCGCACTAGCATAAGGTCTCACAATTGTTCTGAGGATCTGATCTCGGTACCTAATGGCAGTCAGGCTACCTCTGGTAAGCACATGGAGGGCTGTGAGGCCCCCCAAAGAAATGTCACCCCACACCATTACTGACTCAATGCCAAACCGGTCATGATGGAAGATGTTGCAGGTAGCAGAACGTTCTCTACGGCGTCTCCAGACTCTGTAATGTCTTTCACATGTGCTCAGTGTGAACCTGCCTTCATCTGTGAAAAGCACCGGATGCCAGTGGCGAATTTGCTAATCTTGGTGTTCTCTGGCAAATGCCAAACGTCCTGAATGGTGTTGGGCTGTAAGCACAACCCCCACCTGTGGACGTTGGGCCCTCATACCACCCTCATGGAGTCTGTTTCTGACCGTTTGAGTGGACACATGCACATTCTTGGCCTGCTGGAGGTCATTTTGCAGGGCTCTGGGTGTGCTCCTCCTTGCACAAAGGCGGAAGTAGTGGTTCTGCTGCTGGGTTGTTGCCCTCCTACGGCCTCCTCCACGTCTACTAATGTACTGGCCTGTCTCCTGGTAGCGCCTCCATGCTCCGGACACTACACTGACAGACACTGCAAACCTTCTTACCACATCTCGCATTGATGTGCCATACTGGATGAGCTGCACAACCTGAGCCACTTGTGTGGTTTGTAGACTCTGTCCCATACTACCACTAGAGTAAAAGCACTGCCAGCATTCAAAAGTGACCAAAACACCAGCCAGGAAGCAGAGGGACTGAGAAGTGGTCTGTGGTTACCACCTGAAGAACCACTACTTTATTGGGGGTGTCTTGCTAATTGCCTATAATTTCCACCTGTTGTCTGTTCCATTTGCACAACAGCATGTGAAATTGATTGTCAATCAGTGTTGCTTCCTGAGTGGACAGTGTGATTTCACAGAAGTGTGATTGACTTGGAGTTACATTGTGTTACATAAGTGTTCCCTTTATTTTTTCTTTATTTTTTTTCAGCAGTGTATATATGTATGTTTGTGTGTGCACATGTGCATTGTGCTTTTTCTGGGGGGGGGGGGGGGGGCTTTAATCCTTGGACCCAGGCAGCACAATGTCTTGGGCCAGCATTGCGCTGGATTCCTATATGTGTGTCCTTACAAGTTGCTGTTGCTCCACAGCTGTCCTTGCACTGTGTTCTTGCAGAAGGGGGAGCTGAGCTAATTTGCAATAAATTAGGTCACGTTGCGACACCCAGAAATGTATCTTGGATGGAATTATTACGTTTGTTATGTTGTAGTCATAGCTATTTGTGGTTTGAAGACCAATTTACTCACATTAGCTGAGGTGCAGCACAATTCAGGGAGCGCAACATAGTGATCTTTGATCACTCAATCTGGGGCCCCATTTTTCATTTTTGCCCAGGACCACACTTAGCGTAAAACCGTCCCTGAGTATATTGCAAGCACCTGCGTATTATGGACACAAACTGATCAGAAAGGCAGTAATGCCAGGATTTATGTCTGTGATATGGACACAAAAATATGATGGATTGCACTTGTGATTGGCCTAAATATCATTACTCTGTTTAAATGCAACACATTAGATACTATAACTGTCTCACAATCTCAGGGGTTATTCTCAATTTAGATCTATTCCCCATTACCGCTACCATGATGATCCACTCTTAAATAAATGAAAACTTCTTCTGCTGAACATTATAGTTGCTAAGAAATAAAAATTGTATTATACAAATACTACAGATACCCAGACAGCACTTGACTGTAGTCATGTGCAAGAGAGGGAGGAAGCCAAAAGAATGAGATTCTACAATGTATTGTTAGAAAAACAAAGCTTTTTTGTAACTAAACATGCCATTAAAACGGTGATAATGGCCATGAAATCACTAGCAGATTTTACTTAATTTAAAAGTCTGTCTCGTCTGTATAAATGATTCCATAAGGAGAGTTTCAAAATGTTTATGTGGAGATGGAAAAATCTTTTGTGACCATCCACATACAGAAGGCTATCTGGAACTGAACCAAATTACATATATGTTATGCTTTAATACAACATTGTTTTTGTAGACAAAATAGTGTACGCTTTGAGTGCAAAATGTTTCCCTACTGCAGCCCTGGGATCACCTACTATCTGTGAGGAAATCTCAAAATACCATATATACTCGAGTATAAGCCGAGTTTTTCAGCACGATTTTTCGTGCTGAATTCGCCCCCCCCTCGGTTTATACTCGAGTAAACTCTTCGCCTGTCAATCCCTTCTCAGTGGTCTTCAACCTGCGGACCTCCAGGTGTTGCAAAACTAAAACTCCCAGCATGCCCAGACAGCCATCGGCTGTCCGGGCATGCTGGGAGTTGTAGTTTTGAAACATCTGGAGGTCCGCAGGTTGAAGACCACTGCGACCTTCGTCCTCATCCAGACCCCCCTTTAGTTTTCTACTCACCTCCCCTCGGTGGGAAGGAAGGGTGAGCTAGTCCGGGCCATCTATGATGCAGGGACCGTTCGGTAGGGAGGCTTAATCTTTCAAGGCTGTCCATTTTCACCGGGGGCCTCTTCTCCGCTATGGGCTGGCCCCGGCCTAGTGATGTTGCCGTGACGACGACACACAGGGACGTCCCTGCACATGAACGTCTCTGCGTGTCGTCGTCAAGGCAACATCACTAGTCTGGGGCCGGCCCGGATCGGAGAAGAGGGCCTCCCGGTGAAAATGGACAGCCTGTAACGACTAACCCTCCCCACCGGATGGTTCCTGCACCATAGATGGCCCGGACCAGCTCATCCTTCCTTCCCACCGATGGGAGGTGAGTAGAAAACTACAGGGGGTTCTGGATGATGACGAAGGCCACAGTGGTCTTCAACCTGCGGACCTCAAGAGGTTTCATCTGGTGGTCCGCAGGTTGAAGACCACTGATGAAGGGATTGACAGGCGGTGATGATGAAGGGGGGGATGATGACGGGGGGATGATGACGAGGGGATGATGATAGGGTGATGATGACAGGGTGATGATGACGGGGGTGTTAATGACAGGGGTCTGGGTGATGATGACAGGGGGGGATGATGACGAGGGGGATGATGACAGGGTGATAATGAGGGGGTGATGATGACAGAGGTGATAATGACGGGGGTCTAATTGATGACATGGGAGGATGATGTATTTCCCACCCTAGGCTTATAGTCGAGTCAATAACTTTTCCTGGGTTTTTGGGGTGAAATTAGGGGCCTCGGCTCATATTCGGCTCGGCTTATACTCGAGTATATACGGTAAGTGTTAAATTTATTTGCAGTGCCACTACAGGATACAAAAAAAAAAACACAGTTCTATGCAAATCAGTGGGTTGTATATGTGTAATGCAGAAGAAGAAAGGTCCTTTATTTTTAAAAAGCATCAGAATGTTGGATTATAGTATATAAGTTATAAAAAAAAAATAAAAAAATAAACAGTACAGGATCTTTAAATACATACCCACTGTAGGTCTTTGGCATTTAATTCGATAACCTAGATTGCAAAAAGTTATGTGGGGCGGGGAATAGTGGGCCCTGAGCATGGCCGGCCCCACCTATAGGCAAGGTAGGCAGTGGCCTAGAGTGCCCAGGTGATGAGGGCCCACTCAGGCATCCAGGATTCATGTCCCAGATGTCCCGAGCAAGGGCTTCTTTAAACTTTGTGTGCGCCTTTAAGACGCGCACAGAGTTCAAAGTACGCTGCTTGCGGGCATAACAGGATTGAGCGGCGTGGCTCAAATCCTGTCACTGCTGACTGGACTTTCTGTGTTTGCAGCGGGTGTGTGATGCTGCGCGCACAGAAATAATAGGAGCCGCGGAGAGAGGAGCCCCTGGAGTTTCAGGGAAACGATGGAGAGGGGAGTGGTCTTTTTTATTTTTTAATGGGGCTTTCATATGGTGAAATTTATGTTAGGAATAGGAAAGGGCAATGTATATGTAGTATATGTGGACAATATATATGTGGCATATGGGGGCAATATATATGAGGAATATGGGGGCATGTTGTGGGGAGGGTGTTGGAAGGGTAGATGTTGTTAACCCTTAGGGCAGATGGTATTAACCCTTAGTGTTCATGACGCCAGGGCGTGGTTATCACCACCCGAGGTATGGCCGCTGGTTCCTGGGCCAGGCGCTAGGCAAATAATCACTCCGATTGCAAGGTTACAGAACAACGGCACTTTACAGTCAGACAGATGTTAAAGTCTTAACAGCTCACTTCAGGCCTCAAGGAGATGCTCAGTGAACTTTTGGGAGTTTGTTGGCTATCTAGGACTTGTAGTAGACTAATGCTGGGTTCACACCATGTTTTTGCAAGACACTTCCCATATACGTTTTCAATTTGAAAACCGTATGCGTTGACTCTTCATTGAAAACCGTATGCCAAAAGATGCAACCGGTTGTGTCCGTTTTGCATCCTGTACAGTTTTGTCTTTTGTGTTTAGTTTTTTTCCTGTACCCAAAACTGTAGCCTACAACGGTTTTTGGTCTGGGTGAAAAACAGTATTGAAATGTATACTTTCTTTTTTTTTTTTTTTAACATGGGAGTCAATGGGAACCTTACAGGACCGTATGTGCGCTCGGTTCCATCTGGTTTTCACCATATAGTTTTTGACTTTGCACAGTTTTTTCTTGGAATTTCAAACAAACAAGTGAAACTTTATTCAAAATGGAGTGAAAAGAGAAAAATATATGCAACCAGACATCATTTTTCAAACCGTATACGGTTTTCAACCGTATATGGATTACAATTTGTACACACGTTTTGATACAGTTTAGTCAGGTTTTGAGGAATTCGTAATTTTTATCAAAAACCTGATACAGGAACTGTATTGCAAAAACATAGTATGCAATGGTATGGTAGACTGAATGATGCAACCCACGCTGACTTGAATAATTGACACTTGACTGACTTCACTAGACTTCTCCCCTGTATTTGTGCTTACCAGGCTTTGACCTTCACCTGTAGGGGTTACTGTAGGGGTTACTGGTCGTGGTTAGACCTTGGTCTCCCTCAGGAACACCAGACAACTCTCAGGTCTTCACTTGGCTGTATCTCAGCAGAGAACTGACTAGGCTAGCTCCTCCCAGGTATATAAGGGAGCAATTTGGAGATGTCCCATTGTCACCAACAAGTCACCTGTTCACTTGCACCTTCCTTGGTAACAGAGGCCTTATTAACAATGTTTAAAGGCACATTAACACATGAATGCAATACATTAACCTATGCATAACTGAATGGGTCAATAGAGTTCTGAGGCGTGTGGAAGCCAGGGGACTGGGACTGAGTCCACCTGATAGGACCTAAAGGGTACAGAAGAGCCACTTCTGTACTGGGCCACCACAATGTATATAAGGAATCTGGGGACAATACATATAAGGAATCTGGGGGCAATGTATATAAGGAATCTGGGGGCAATGTATATAAGGAATCTGGGGACAATTGCTATAAGGAATCTGGGGACAATGTATATAAGGAATCTGGGGGCAATGTATATAAGGAATCTGGGGACAATTTATATAAGGAATCTGGGGACTTTGTATATAAGGAATCTGTGGGCCAATTATATAAGGTATCTAGGGGAAATGTATATAAGGAATCAGGGGGAAAATGTATATAAGGTATCTGGGGACCATGTATGTAAGGAATCTGTGGGCAAATTATATAAGAAATCTGGGGGAAAATTATAAAAGGAATCTGGGGGAAAATTATAAAAGGAATCTGGGGACAATGGGGGAGATTTATCAAAACCTGTGCAAAGGAAAAGTTGTCCAGTGGCCCATAGCAACCAATCAGCTTGCTTCTTTCATTTTTAACAAGGCCTCTGCAAAATGAAAGAAGGGATCTGATTGGTTGCTATGGGCAACTGGGCAACTTTTCCTTTGCACAGGTTTTGATAAATCTCCCCCAATGTATATAAGGAATCTGGGGACAATGTATATACAGAATCTGGGGACAATGTATATAAGGAATCATGGGGGCAATGTATATAAGGAATCTGGGGGGATGAATATGAGGAATCTGGGGGCAATGTATATGAGGAATCTGGGGACAATTTGTTTGAGGAATGTGGGGGAATTTATATGAGGAAAGTGGAGGCAATTTATATGAGGAATGTGGGGGCAATTTATATAAGGAATGTGGGGGCAATGTATGCGAGAAATATGGGGGCAATTTATATGAGGCATATGGGAGCAATTTATGTGAGGAATACGGGGGCAATGTATGCAAGGAATATGGCGGCAATATAATGAATATGGGAGCAATATAAGAAACACATGGGAAATGTATGAGAGGGGGCAATATGAGGAATATGTAAGGAGCCTGCTATATATGGGGGCAATGTGAGGGGGCACTAAGTGGGCAATATTGCTGTGTGGAGCAATACACAGGGAAAGTTTGTATAGAGGTGGGGGTTATGGTGGAAGGAGGAGTCTAAAATGTTTGTCCTGCAGATTCCTCAAAGACGAGTCAATGCTGGAGAATTAATGATTGTCCGGGCCAGATGAGAAAATCAAAATAGGTGACTGACTCAGATCAGAGAAGACGTCACCTGTGAGTCTCTAAATGTAGCTGTAATCACTTATATTGCCTGGGAAACCTGTGTAGAACTAGTATCTACTTCTGTATGGTCACTGTATGTGAGAATATTGATCTTTGTATAGTAGAGTGCAAAAAAGGGGTGCAGCCAAGGGGCGGGGCCAAAGGGGCATCCAAATGAGGTTTTGCCTGGGTGACAAAAATCCTTGCACCAGCCCTGGACCTGAGCTTACCAGAACCCCTTTCCCTGCCTACCTGCAGGGAGATGGCGTTTCCACAACTGGGCACCAGTCCCTCCGCTGGATTAAAGTGCAAGGGCATCAAGTTAAAACAATAAACAGAAAACAGTACAGAGGACAAACCAGGGAGCAAAATACAGCAAATAGACAGAAAGACAACCAAAGCGGAGTCAAACAGGCTAGGAGAAAAAAAAAGTAACGCAGTACCAAAACACTAAGCAAAAGGGAAGTCAAATACAAACTAGTGTCAAACTAGACGGACTACAAGGCATAGAATGGCAGGCAAAATAATGGTTAATAAACAGACAGGAGGTCAGAATAATGTACAAGGCAAAGCAGACAGAAAGCTATAGACAAAGGAATGAGTTGCAATCACAAGCAATAGGCAGAAGCAGACTGAAGACCAGCTCAGGAGGGTAACTAATGCTGGAGTCGATTGGCCCTATGGTTCCTGTGTGAACAGAGCACAGTACTAGACACATAGCCATGTGCAATTGTTACAGAAGTATTTAACTTCTGATGCTGAAATTAAAGGGGTAGTCTGGGGAACTGAACTTATCAGACCCTTAACTTCTATTCACAAGACAAGGGATGTGTCTGATCATGGGGGGTCCTGTACAGGGCTCCATCTACTTACCCATATACATATTATAAGTATTATACACATTTATTTTGTTACAGTTTATCTTGTTTCTTTAATGCTAGAAAAATTACGGAAGATGTATGGTGTTTCAGCCCTTGCATGTTACCCATACTTTTGATTGTTTTAACTAAATATGTGACTGATAACGGGTTGTCAATTTCTGCTGATAAAATGTTGTTATACAAGACTAGTGTCCTTATACATGTACTTGGTAAATGGTATTGCTAGTCAGACTAAAGTCAATCTAAGAATAATTTTAGAGGTAAATCTGCCATTTAATTTCCCAAACATTTAAGTGGTTGCCACCAAACACAATGTGTGTAAGTTCTGTATAGATTGATGGTGAATCCTTCGAATAATTTCCTTTGGTGGGCTCAAAGCACACTAGTCCGACACCGGTTGTTACTATAGTAAAGCTTTTCCGATCCGGTGAATACTATACACGGTCAAAATGTAAAACAGCTGCACGGGTAAACCCAGGATAAGAAGCAAGTTCTGAGAGGAATTATGTAACCCTTTAATAAACCAGTGATATAGATATCAGATTTTAATGGTAATTGAAACAGCCCTTTTCTATAGAAATACTGTAGAATACTGCAAATGTGAGAATATTAACGTGGTTTTTGATCAGTCTTGCAATCTAGAAGAAATCTGCTGTAAAGCGGGAGCTCCATTAAGCATCAACCTAGTTACTAAAATGTTATTGTGGTCTCAGTTAAGCAGTGAGAAGACTTTTAAAGAGCTCATTACTGAACGTTTTAACGTCCTAACTTTTACTTGAGAGGCAGACAACCTGTTTTAAGCACATATACCGTACAAGTTAATTCTTCCCAGTGCCAAATCACCTCTTTTAAAAGAGATCCCCATGGAGATACAGAAGCTTTTCTTTGTTGTCAAGTGCACATAGTATTAATTAATCAATAATTATACCAAAGCCAATCTTAATATATCCGGTCAACATCTGTACATTTAAATAGTGTTATAGTATGTAATGCACATACAATAATTCACAACTGTGTTGAATAGGATTTGACTTGCTTCCTGCTCATTATTTATTATTGACTGTAGAAAACTATTAGCACACGATATTGATGTACAATAACATTACTCACATTTTATGGGAGCCCATCAGCGTCTATACCAATAACCCTTTGTCATTAATGTAGCCCGGCTTGATAATAAAACAACTTATTGTAGAGTCCTTCTGTTTTTATTTCTTCTAGATACAATCAATGAAAACATTAACTATTTGAAGAGCCGACATGTCTGATAGTGATTTGTCTCAATCTTTTATCTTTCAGAGAGTTCGCCTTTATTACATCTGAAAGCCTAAAGGAACCCTTCTTGTTCAAGATTCTCAAAAATGCTCTTTAGGCTTTAAATTGTTCTTCGGATGAACTCATGGGGAATTCTTGGTCACATAGAATGCTGTTTGTATAGTATATTAGACTGGACTGACTTTATTGATGAACTGTAGTTAAAATGTGTTTTTGAGTAAAGCAAACTATCAGCTGCTGTATACTACATATTTATCAGCTTCTGTATACTACAGAGGAAGTTATTTTCGTTTTGAACTTCCTTTCTGTCTGACCACTGTGTTCTCTGCTGACATCTCTGTCCATGTCAGGAACTGTCCAGAGCAGAATAGGTTTGCTATGGGGATTTGCTCCTGCTCTGGACAGTTCCTAAAATGGACAGATGTGTCAGCAGAGAGCACTGTGGTCAGAAAGAAAGGAAATTAAAAAGGAAATGAACTTACTGTGGAGCATACGGCAACTGATAAACACTAGAAGGGTTAATATTTTTTAATTTAGAAATTTACAAATCTGTTTAATGTTCTGGCACCAGTTGATACATTTTTCTAGTGGAGTACCCCTTTAAGCAAATTATATGCAAAGTAGCTCTCTTCTGAAAGGAAAAGGGATGCTACCTCCAATAGGTGGAAGTGAGGAGCAAGCTTTTTATTTTTCGAAGGAGAACTAATGTGTATACTTGTTTTTACCAATGAAGCATTGGAATTTTTAAAACAATTTGGCCTCCTCTTACACTTTCTTCTCAGTAGCAAATTTTTACTATGCAGTGGTGGCAAAATAATTGAAGTGATATGTGGCCACAGTGAATGTCATCAGCTGCTGAATAAACCCTAATAAGTGGATAGGTTGAGAGGGGAATCTTTCGTGAAGGGAGCTTTGACGCCCCTGCATGCCGAATTTGCAACAATTTACTCCTGCTAGCAGATGTAAATTGTAGTGAAAATTTACACGAGCTCACAACTGGTGTAGATTACTGAGGTTTCTGCATTGGGCAGCCATAGATGCACCTGGATTTATCCTGAAGCGTCCGCCCCTTGGTAAACCTTGTGCAATCTTACACTTTACTCTCGACTGGAGTATGATATGATGATCTTATTATGTGCTTCCTATGAATTTTACTGTAGCATGATTGTGAGGCTTACTGGGGACAGTGACTTAGGTGAGGATAGTCTCTGTACTCTGTCAAAATACAAACAATACATTATTATGAGATGAGGACAGGTTCCCTTTAAAAGAGTACTGTGGCACCGTAACACTTTTCTCCTAGCCAAAGGATAGGAGATAAGTGTTTGATCCCAGGAGGTCTGACAGCTGGGATGCCCCGTGATCTCCTGCACGGCACCTTTGCTCTCCCAAGGAACAGAGTGTGTCGACGATGTATCTCTGACTCTCTCATAAAGATACATGGAGGGGGCGTGTCAGCCAATGCTTCATGCCAGGGTCGAACCAGTTGTACCCCCCCCCCACAATGAAATGATCCTTTCCTATATCACAGTACTCCTTTTAACCTCCTAAGGTCCTGGGACTTACAGGTATGTCCTGAGTCCACTCCCGTTCTCTAACAACAACTGGGACCCGTGGCTAATAGCATGCGGCACAAAGTTGAACGCTGTGTCTAAAGTCAAACTAAAACGTTGCCGGCTAGCTCAGGGGGCTGTTCGGGATCACCACAGTGAAATTGTGGCATTCCGAACAGCTGAGACACAGCAGGAGGGTCCTTGGCATTGCCTCCTGGTGTCCGATCGCCGAATAACTGCTCAGTGCCTGAGCTCCAGGCATGAGCAGTCAAGTGGCAGAATCATTGATCAATGGTTTCCTATGAGAAACCATTGAACAATGTAAAAGATCAGTGTGTGCAGTGTTATAGCCCCCTATGGGAGCTATAACACTGCAAAAAAGTGAAAAAAATAAGTGAATAAAGATCTTTTAACCCTTTCCCTAATAAAAGTTTGAATCACCCCCCCTTTTCCCATTAAAAAAAACAAAACTGTGTAAATAAATAAAACATATGTGGTATCGCCGTGTGTGCAAATGTCCGAATTATAAAAATATATATTGTTAATTAAACCGCACGGTCAATGGAGTACGCACAAAAAAATTCCAAAGTCCAAGATAGCGTATTTTTGGTCACTTTTTATATCATGAAAAAATGAATAAAAAGCGATCAAAAAGTCAGATGAATACAACAATAGTACAGCTGAAAACTTCAGATCACAGCGCAAAAAACGAGCCCTCATACCACCCCATACGCGGAAAAATAAAAAAGTTATAGGGGTCAGAAAATGACAATTTTAAATGTTACATTTTCCTGCATGTAGTTAGGATTTTTTTCAGAAGTACGACAAAATCAAACCTATAAAAGTAGGGTATCATTTTAATTGTATGGACCTAAAGAATGAAGAGAAGGTGTCATTTTACTGAAAAAATTACGGTGTAGAAACAGAAGCACCCAAAAGTTACAAAATGGTGTTTTTTTTCTTCAATTTTGTCTCACAATGATTTTTTTTTCCATTTCGCCGTATATTTTTGGGTAAAATGACTGATGTCATTACAAAGTAGAATTGGTGGCGCAAAAAGTAAGCCATCATATGGATTTTTAGGTGCAAAATTGAAAGAGTTATGATTTTTTGAAGGGAAGGAGGAAAAAACGAAAGTGCAAAAACATAAAAACCCCTGGTCCTTAAGGGGTTAAAAATGTTCAGAACATATACATTAGTTTGGTATATACATGTTCTGTTAATGAAATCATTTTAAGAACATTTTATCACTGTATAAACAGTTAACACCAATGACTTACGAGAAATCCCCAAAATTCCTTTACTTTCTGAAGCTAAAAGTACCAGGGCTTCATCGTTGCTGTAGATAATATCTAATGACACATTAAATGGACACAATTATTTATTGTTAAAGCACTTCTGGCAAAATTCTAGAAAAAAAGTATATAAAAATAAATATCTACTAGAGTACAAAGGAAGGCAAAAGCCCACACAACACTAAGCCAGTATTTAAGTGATTTGCATCATGTGTTTTTGGCAAAGGTTTACATGTACAATGGAGTGCTATCACATATGACACTATTGGCATAATAGATCAAAGGCAAATATATTAATGAAAATAGAATTCCTAATATAAATCAGCCCTTCAGGGTTTGATCTCTCTTTACTTTCAGTGTTAGTTCAATGTTAGCAATTTACTCTTGTTGAATAATAATAATAATAATAATAATAATAATATAACATAAAGAAAATGAAAAACCATCATAGGCAATCTCAAATGACTAATAATGATCAACAATGAACAGTTGAAATAAATCTGCATATTTTAAGGATTAATCAGTCCTGCACTGTGTAAAGGTAAGGCAGACTGATCTAGAGATGTAAAATAAGATCTCCTTTAGTCCCACATCTGGTTTACGGTATATGATATATTTGTAGTCTATAGGACATAGGATGTAAAAGAAACCTTTATAGGTATGTCTTATAGCTGGAAGTTGGGATGGTGGTTGCAGCACTAAATACTTCTGACCAATCATAGGGAAACATTTCATCACACATAGTCCTCTCTATCCCACCCTGCACTGATCTTTATGATTTTTATAGGGAAGGAATTACAAGCTGAATGCGATGAGCACATATTATTAACTCCTGTCAGAAAAATTAGACATTCACCCAGAGAGACTAAGTAAAACACTACATCCCAGGCTTTAATCCCTTCTCTACCCCAGTTCACATGGGGAATGGACCTCTACATTACTCAAGACATCTTGTTGTCCTCTTCATTTTCTACACCACCAGGGAAAATGACATTAAAGGAGTACTCCGGCGCATCCTTTACATATAGAGGAAAGAAGGTTTCACCATCATCACAGACAGAGATTCTTTTCTGTAAGAGCACTGAGACTATGAAACTCTCTGCCATGTAATGCTGTGATGTCTGACCCAATAAACAATTTCAAGGGGGACCTGGATGCTTTTATGGACAAATATAATATGACAAGTTGTGGTTAATAATTGAATTTATTATAAAGTTAATAAGGGACTTATTCTGATTGCCATGTTTGATTTTTTTCTCAGTCATGGGGCAAGTGGCATCTGCCTTATAGGGTTTTTTTTTACCTTCCGCAGTAGGGTTATAGGTTTAACTTGATGGGCTCTGATCTTTTGTTCAACCTTATTAAAGGGGTATTCTGGTGGAAAAAAAACAAAACATTTTTTTTAATCAACTGGTGCCAGAATCTTAAACAGATTTGTAAATTACTTCTATTAAAAAATCTTAAACCTTCCAGTACTTATCAGCTGCTGTATGCTATACAGGATGTTCTTTTCTTTTTTTGCTCTCTGGTGATACCTCTGTCCATGTCAGGAACTGTCCAGAGTAGCAGCAAATCCCCATAGCAAACCTATCCTGCTCTGGACAGTTCCTGAGACAGACAGAGGAGTCAGCAGAGAGCACTGTGGTCAGACAGAAAAGAAACTTAAAAAGAAAAGAACTTCCTGATAAGTACTGGAAGGGTTATAAGATTTTTAAAGTCATTTGCAAATCTGGCACAAGTTGATTTAAAAAAAAAATGTTTTTCATCGGAGTACCCCTTTAATTATGCAATTATCTAACTATATATTTTGCTAGTTTACTGGATCCCTCCCTAGCCACAACTGACATGCATCAGGTGGATTGCTCCATAATTCAGTTGCTTCTCCTATTATCAAATCAATTTAGATGTATAAAATATTTGACTTGAATATTCATGTTGAACAAGGAAATATCCAGCTAAAAAGAAATACATTAAGTTTCTGCTGAAATCTGTTACTGCTTAATTGTGCCCTTTTCTCCAACACAAGTTCTTAATAATAATCCATGTCTTTATATTTTACTGGTTATGTAAAAAAAAAACATTCTATTTAAAGCTATGACCTGTTATTGTTTTTGGTTAGTCCTTTACAGGGAACCAGCGAGACTTGCAACATATCCCCTACACTTAATTACTAACATGTTAATATGTGGAAAAATGGCAACCACAGGAATTGTCTAATGATAATAAATCATTCTCTATGAATGCTGCATTAAATATTACACATCACGAAGCTCACTAAATAAATAGCTCTGAAGATGACAAGACCTCAATGAATGTGTTCTGTAATGTTTCTTTGTAAATGGGTGTTTACTACATCCCGCTGACATTATTCATCAACTAACAGATGCTTTGTTCATGGCGGCCATTCCCGGAGGATCCATTATTTACTGACATCTTTCAGTCAGGAGTCAATACGCAGTCATTCTTTCTTTGCTATGCCTAGACAGGTGGCTCGTTTTTTCTCTGACTACACACAGACACCTCCCCAAGGTCTGCCTACTGACAGCCCCAAGTTACCACTCCATTGCCTCTGTTGACAGGCAGCTCACCGTTTTACCAGACAACAGGTGCTTGTTTGTGTGACCTAACAAATAGAAAAGGAAACCACTGTGATAATAGAGGAAAACCATTTCTTCACGCTGACATGTTTAATTAGGAGTATTACGCCTATATAACTAGGATAACATGTGGACGCAAATAACTTTTTAAGAACACAGTGGATGTATAGGAAGCAATCTTTCTTCTAAGAGTCTATAATCTTTATAAACAAGAATTATAGAAGTGCCTAAGGATTGTATGAAATGGACTTTGTATTGTCCAAAGCTTGGTGTATGTGTTTGCTCTATTATGTAGCTCCTCTAATGATGAGAACCTTTTGATACTTTGCACAATAGTATTTCATTTTAATATTTTTATTTAGAGAGAAAAGGGTATTAAGGGAGTATTCCGGCCAAAGGATAGGGGATAAGATGTCTGATCAGGGGGGACCCGCCGCTGGGACCCCCCCCCAGCGATCTCCATGCAGTACCAGCCTCTTTAGTCTCGGAAACCTCTTTCTTTCCGGGACTGAAGATGTGAAGTCACGTGACACCCCCTCATGATGTCATGCCACGCCCCCTCCATTTGCCCCCCTTGATCAGACATCTTATTACCTATCGTTTAGATAGGAGAGAAGATGTATTTGGCCAGAATACCCCTTTAAAGAATACAACACACTATGATTTTATCTCTTCAGGATGACATTGTTGGACATGTATCATTAAAGGGGTTCTCCGGTGCTTAGATATCTTATCCGCTATCCAAAGGATAGGGGATAAGATGCCTGATCGCGGGAGTCCTGCCACTGGGGACCCCTGTGATCTTGCACGCGACACCCCATTTGTAATCAGTCCCCGGAGTGGGTCTTATTACCAGCGACCACAGGGCCGACGGCGTGTAACGTCACGCTCCGCCCCTCAATGCAAGCCTATGGGAGGGGGAGTGACAGCTATCATGCCCCCTCCCATAGGCTTGCATTGAGGGTCGGAGCGTGATGTCACATGGGGCGGAGGCGTGATGTCGCACACCGTCGGCCCTGTGGTTGCAGGTAATCAGACCCGAAGCGAACATGCTTCGGGGACTGATTACAAACGGGGTGCCGCATGCAAGATCACGGGGGTCCCCAGTGGCAGGACTCCCGCGATCAGGCATCTTATCCCCTATCCTTTGGATAGGGGATAAGATGTCTAAGCACCGGAGTACCCCTTTAAAGGGGTTTTTTCATACCCTGTCCACAGCATAGGGAATAACAAGCAGATTGGAAGGGGGTCTTACTGACTGAGCGGGAACCACACTGATCCTGAGAATAGGGACATAATTGTCCCCTTAATGAATGGTGTGGGCCACTTCTGGGCATCCACTGCTCCATTCATTGTACTGTAAATTGAGCTACCGAACAATTCAAAGGCTGGACTTGGAAATAGTCAGTGGTCCCATAGAGAATGTGTGAAGCAATGATCTTGCAGTCAGCAATTTACTTGCTTTCCCTGTCCTGTAAGGAGGGGAAAACTCTAATTAATCTATAATTTACAGCTTAGAAGTGTCAACAGGGTACTATTATATATTATATTACACTATTATGAAATAATAAGCTAAAATAACAATGAGCCAGGAGATAAAACCAAGCATGGGCACTGGTGAGTGTGGGTTTGTTTGAGCCAACAACAACCATGGCCTTGGATTACTTCACTTAAGAAAATAAAACAATTGTTCAATGCTTATATAGACATATACATAGAGGCGAGTAGTAGTTCCCATAGGTGTCCCCTTCCTCAAACACTTTTTTCCAATAAACATGACATTTTACTCATCTATCCTGTTAAAACAAACACTATTTCATCAAGATTACTTTCCTCAGACTGCTGACAATGTGACTGTTGTTGTCAACCTTTCATCAACAATGATGATAAAGCCTCTTTAAACTATGAGAGTGTATTAAGTGGGGATTAGTACTGTCTGGTTTGCCCTTAAGTCCCTAGAGACGTCGTGTTACGTTTTACCCCATGTATGTTCATATGCTTCATACATCTGCCATCTTCTTGTGGGATATGTTAAAGGTAGGCGTGCTCTTAATGCATTTCTAGATGTTGTCATTTATGAAAACATTGGTAATTGGAGGAAAGCTAGCAGTGCTGCATTATCAGATTGCCCGGTGTAAGGTATTACTTTCCGCCAGATGTGGTTTATCCCAGGCTTTGTTTTACAAGTTGTCATCATATAGAAAAACTGTGGTTGGGCTGAGGTAATATTTACTGATTAATTGTGACACTGAGATAACAAATTTATCTCTCTTCATCTTGGCCATACAGGTTTTTTCGATTTAATTTTAAAATTATTAGCTGAAATGTCAATTTCTAGGTAAAAAATAAAATGCACCCCTTATTTTTAAATGCTTGAGGTCTAAATCATCTGTTAAATAAATATTTTAATTCATTGTTCATTATATCGTAAGTGGACTTTGAAGGGGTATTCCAGGCAAAACCTTTTTTTATATATATATATCAACTGGCTCTGGAAAGTTAAACAGATTTGTAAATTGCTTCTATTAAAAAATCTTAATCCTTCCAATAGTTATTAGCTTCTGAAGTTTTCTGTCTAACTGCTCAATGATGATGTCACGTCCCGTGAGCTGTGCATGATGGGAGAATATCCCCATAGGAACTGCACAGCTCCCGGGACGTGAGTCATCAGAGAGCAGTTAGACAGAAAACAACAACTCAACTTCAGAAGCTAATAACTATTGGAAGGATTAAGATTTTTTAATAGAAGTAATTCACAAACCTGTTTAACTTTCTGGAGCCAGTTGATATATAAAAAGAAGTTTTGGCCTGGAATACCCCTTTAAGTATCCATCAAGCACCAATCCTTATACCATTTTTAAATGAGCTTCTGCTGTACCGCCTTTCCTATGTCCATAGCAGGATTTGGATGAGGCCGCATGCAACTGAAATGCAGATTTTACCTGCAAACTTGTACTCTTATTGTCTGTCACATTTCGGCTGCATGTAACCTGCTGCTCATGAGGCCTCATGCTAAGGTATTAGAATAAAGGTACTTAAATACCAACTATCAAGACTGTGCACTGGGTGCCCAAGCTAACACAGGGCCATGTTGTTATGTAAGAATAATCTCCTTTCACGTAGACTGCATCTTTATGGCACTCAGTATATAGTCCAGGAATATGGGCTCTTCTCCTAAGCTAATCAAACATCAAACAGTCACTGCCCCTATAACATCCCTGCAATGACCCTCAACTAAACTATGCCAAATGATATAACAATGCCCAAAAAACTAATCATACTCCACTAAGACTATCTAGACCTAAGCAATGAAGGACCTGATCCATTAATCTGGAATCAGCCTATGAGAAAGCTGCCTTGCAACTGCCTCAGGCAGATTAAAAACAGTAGAAGAGCTACTTGTAATTATTTAGTGACTAAATAACACTATTACCTAGTAATTATGTAACATTTCCATATATTTTTCATAAAGTACTGTCATACTCATATAAGCCTGCCATTCACACTTTTATTCAGCCTTAGTGTAATATGCTTCTATTACGTCTGTGCCCGCTTTGTCCCGTTATCATGCAAAGGACCCACACCTGAATGTATTGTAGTGCTAGTCTTTTTATATTACTGTTGTCTCTGACCTTTCCCAGCATTACATGCAGCAAAACACGATACAGTAATATATCATAAGTCCCCGGGTCTACATGGAAATCCACAAGATAGGGCAGACAGCCAGTCTGTGGTTGGTAAGCATTCATTGGTCTTAAAAAAAAAAGGAAATCAAAACTAAATGTATTGTTTTATTTCCTGAGTACAGCACTCAGGTATTACCGGCACTCCCTTAGACATGGAGCATTTACCGACCCAATGCTTCATGCAGGGCCCTGTTCTGAAGATTGCTTTGGAGGTTCCAAAGGAAGTCCATCCTCCTGATACACCTATTGCCTATCCACAGGAGAGGGGATATGTTTTTAAATGCTGGCGTACCCCCCTTTAAAGATTATTTAACCCCTTAAGGACACAGGGTTTTTCAGTTTTTGCATTTTCGCTTTTTCCTCCTTGCCTTTAAAAAATCATAGCCCTTTCAATTTTCCACCTAAAAATCCATATTATGGCTTATTTTTTTACGTCACCAATTCTACTTTGCAGTGACATTAGTCATTTTACCCAAAAATCTACGGCGAAACGGAAAGAAAATCATTGTGCGACAAAATCGAAGAAAAAACGCCATTTTGTAATTTTGTGGGCTTCCGTTTCTACGCAGTACTTATCTAGGTAAACATGACACCTTATTATTATTCTGTAGGTCCATACGGTTAAAATTATACCCTACTTATATAGGTTTCATTTTGTTGTACTTCTGGAAAAAATCATAACTACATGCAGGAAAATTTTTACGTTTAAAAATGTCCTCTTCTGACCCCTATAACTTTTTTATTTTTCCACATACAGGGTGGTATGAGGGCTTTTTTTTTTGCGCCATGATCTGAAGTTTTTATCGGTACCATTTTTGTTTTGATCTGACTTTTTCATCACTTTTTATTCATTTTTTAATGGTATAAAAAGTGACCAAAAATACAGTATTTTGGACTTTGGAATTTTTTTACGTGTACGCCATTGACACGTTAATTAATTATATATTTGTATAGTTTGGACATTTACGCACGTGGCGATACCACATATGTTTATTTTTATTTACACTGTTTTATTTTTTTAATGGGAAAAGGGGGGTGATTCAAACTTTTATTAGGGAAGGGGTTAAATGATCTTTATTAACACTTTTTTAAACTTTTTTTTTTGCAATGTTATAGCTCTCATAGGGACCTATAACACTGTACACACTGATCTTTTACATAGATTACAGGCATGTATTAACACGCCTGTGATCAGTGTTATCGGTGCTTGATTGCTCCTGCCTGGATCTCAGACACAAAGCAGTCATTCGCCGATCGGACACCGAGGAGGCAGGTAGGGTCCCTCCCGGTGTCCTGTTCGGGATGCCGCAATTTCACCGCGGCGGTCCCGAACAGCCCGACTGAACAGCTGGGATAGTTTCACTTTTGCTTCAGATGCGCGGTCAGCTTTGATCGCCACGTCTGAAGGGTTAATACAGGGCATCACTGTGTATTAGCCATGGGTCCCGGCCGTTGATGGCCGCCGGGACCACTGCGGCATATCGCGGGAGCCTGCGCAGGATGTAAATATACGTCCTTCGTCGTTAAGGAGTTAAATATGAATTTATATTTAAGGCTGGGAATGTCATAAAGTAACAGTAGTCTCAAAAGCCATACTCAGCTTACCAATCCTTGGCAGCTGCCATTCCAATGTTTCACACTCCTGCTCCCTCAAATTGGGGCATGTGACTGCATCAGAATGGCTGCAGTGGGGGAGTATGATAAAAAAAAAAAAAGGATCCCAGCAAAAAATAACTTAATTAATAAAAAATAAAAAAAATAAAAAAACAGAAGACAATCCCATAAAATAGTGAGATTAATAACTTGCTCATTATTACTATGATAGGCTATTTTACATAAAATGCTGACGTCAATGATGTTGAAAAAAAAACACATTGCTGTTACAATTGCCCCGCTTGTGATCAGAATTATTTCCTCTACTGAACTCAAATTTCTTTACTCTTACTGTTCATATTAATATTATACAATGCTCACTTTGCTTGTTGTTATGTTTTATTATGATACAAAGTTTCCCACTAATGTACATGAATAATCACAGAGTTATAACCTGACTATAGGTGCCTGTAATAACAATTTCATTTGGCTTTGCCCTCGTAATTTCCAAATGCAATAAATGCAAGTGCTTTTAAGTACTTCTTCCAACACATTAAAGAATAGCGACATAGAGGTATTAAAAAGTGATAACATCTCCACCACCACAGGTCAATGAATACGGAAGTTAGATTATTATTGGTGTCTTATCACCAGCCATATACTTCTATGAGCCTGTGAGTAGCTCAAAACTATTCCACCAAGTCAAGGTCTGCATTTTGATAAAAAGTTAATTGTATGTTGAAGTATGGATGGTAAACTTTTCACTAGACAAAAGCTCCATATAGACTTAAAAGTTATAGTGCAAATTTTCCCAAAACCCACTACCTAATTAGTAGCTGTAATTACTCTTACTGAGAAAAAAAAGGAAGGTAAAAAAACAAAACAAAAAACTGTGTGTGGTATTTGGTGTCCCGGTACCATATTGCATACTGTACCTTGTATGGAGGTCCCAAAGTCAGAGTTACTACATTCAGGTAGGGTACCCCAGGTGGGACAGCCCCTAGTCGCCTCCACCTACTCTAATTTTATAATGCTATTATGTATATATTTAATAATGTGTATACTTAACCCCTTCAGGACCAAGCCCATTTTGGCCTTAAGGACCAGAGCGTTTTTTGCACATCTGACCACTGTCACTTTAAACATTAATAACTCTGGAATGCTTTTAGTTATCATTCTGATTCCGAGATTGTTTTTTCGTGACATATTCTACTTTAACATGGTGGTAAATTTTTGTGGTAACTTGCATCCTTTCCTTGTGAAAAATCCTAAAATTTGATGAAAAATTTGAAAATTTTGCATTTTTCTAACTTTGAAGCTCTCTGCTTGTAAGGAAAATGTATATTACAAATAAAAAAATTTTTTATTCACATATACAATATGTCTACTTTATGTTTGCATCATAAAAGTGACATGTTTTTACTTTTGGAAGACACCAGAGGGCTTCAAAGTTCAGCAGCAATTTTCCAATTTTTCACAAAATTTTCAAACTCACTATTTTTCAGGGACCAGTTCAGGTTTGAAGTGGATTTGAAGGGTCTTCATATTAGAAATACCCCACAAAAGACCCCATTATAAAAACTGCACCCCCCAAAGTATTCAAAATGACATTCAGTCATCATTTTAACCCTTTAGGTGTTTCACAGGAATAGAAGCAAAGTGAAGGAGAAAATTCACAATCTTCATTTTTTACACTCGCATGTTCTTGTAGACCCAAATGTATACTTATATTTGTAGCCCAATTTCTCTCGAGTAAGCACATACCTCATATGTCTATGTAAATTGTTCGGCGGGCGCAGTAGAGGGCTCAGAAGGGAAAGAGCGACAAGGGGATTTTGGAGAGTACGTTTTTCTGAAATGGTTTTTGGGGGGCATGTTGCATTTAGGAAGCCCCTATGGTGCCAGAACAGCAAAAAACCCTCACATGGCATACCATTTTGGAAACTAGACCCCTTGAGGAACATAAAAAGGAATAAAGTGAGCCTTAATACCCCACAGGTGTTTCACGACTTTGGCATATGTAAAAAAAAAATTATTTTTTTTCACTAAAATGTGTGTTTCCCCCCAAATTTCACATTTTTGCAAGGGTTAATAGCAGGAAATACTCCCCAATATTTGTAACCCCTTCTCTTCTGAGTATGAAGGTACCCCATAAGTGGACCTGAAGTGCACTATGGGCGAACTACAATGCTCAGAAGAGAAGGAGTCATATTTGGCTTTTTGAGAGCAAATTTTGCTCGGGGGGCATATCGCATTTAGGAAGCCCCTATGGTGCCAGAACAGCAAAAAAAAAAACACAT
Source organism: Hyla sarda (assembly GCF_029499605.1). Classification (NCBI taxonomy): domain Eukaryota; kingdom Metazoa; phylum Chordata; class Amphibia; order Anura; family Hylidae; genus Hyla; species Hyla sarda. The sequence goes on along the minus strand of NC_079189.1, from coordinate 232,424,880 downwards.
GGCATACCATTTTGGAAACGAGACCCCTTGAGGAACGTAACAAGGGATACAGTGAGCATTTGCCCCCCACTGGAGTCTGACAGATCTTTGGAACAGTGGGCTGTACAAGTTTTCATTTTCACGGACCACTGTTCCAAAGATCTGTCAGACACCTGTGGGGGGTAAATTCTCACTGCACCCCTCATTACATTCCGTGAGGGGTGTCGTTTCCGAAATGGGGTCACATGTGGGGTTTTGTTTTTTTTGCGTTTGTCAAAACCGCTGTAACAATCAGCCACCCCTATGCAAATCACCTCAAATGTACATGGCGCACTCTCCCTTCTGGGCCTTGTTGTGCGCCCCCAGAGCACTTTGCGCTCACATATGGGGTATCTCTGTAGTCGGGAGAAATTGCGTTACAAATTTTGGGGGGCTTTTTTCCCTTTTACCTCTTGTGAAAATGGAAAGTATAGGGCAACATCAGCATGTTAGTGTAAAAAATTTAATTTGTTTTACACTGACATTCTGGTGTAGACCCCAACATTTCCTTTTCATGAAGGGTTAAAGAAGAAAAAGCCCCCCAAACCTTGTAACGCAATTTCTCCCGAGTACGGCGATACCCCATATGTCGCCCTAAACTGTTGCCTTGAAATACGACAGGGCTCCAAAGTGAGAGCGCCGTGCGCATTTGAGGCCTAAATTAGGGATTTGCATAGGGGTGGACATAGGGGTATTCTACACCAGTGATTCCCAAACAGGGTGCCTCCAGCTGTTGCAAAACTCCCAGCATGCGTGGACAGTCAACGGCTGTCCGGCAATACTGGGAGTTGTTGTTTTTCAACAGCTGGAGGCTCTGCTTTGGAAACAGTGGTGTACCGGACGTTCTTATTGGGGGAGGGGGGCTGTGTAGGGGTATGTGTATATGTAGTGTTTTTAACTTTTTATTTTATTTTGTGTTAGTGTAGTGTAGTGTTTTTAGGGTACAGTCACATGGGCGGGGGATTACAGCGAGTTTCCCAGCGCAAAATTTGCTGCATCTCAAGATGCGAGAAACCCACTGTAAAAGCCTCGCCCATGTGAATGTACCCTGTACATTCACAGGGGGGGGGGGGGGGGGGGGGTGCACCAGCTGTTGCAAAACCACAACTCCCAGCATGCATGGTCTGTTAGTGCATGCTTGGAGTTATAGTTTTGCAACAGCTGGAGGCACACAGGTTAGGAAACACTGAATTAGAAACAGACAATGTTTCCCAACCAGTGTGTCTCCAGTTGTTGCAAAACTACAACTCCCAGCATGCCCAGACAGCTGAAGGGCATGCTGGGAGTTGTAGTTCGGCAACATCTGAAGGGCCAGATGTTGCTGAACTAAAACTCCCAGCATGCCTGGACAGTCAGTGCATACTGGGAGTTGTAGTTTTGCAACAGCTGGAAGAGCACAGATTGGAGACCATTATACAATGGTCTCCAAACTGGGGCCCTCCAGATGTTGCAAAACTACAACTCCCAGCATGCATGGTCTGTTAGTGCATGCTGGGAGTTATAGTTTTGCAACAGCTGGAGGCACACAGGTTAGGAAACACTGAGTTAGAAACAATGTTTCCCAACCAGTGTGTCTCCAGTTGTTGCAAAACTACAACTCCCAGCATGCCCAGACAGCTGAAGGGCATGCTGGGAGTTGTAGTTCGGCAACATCTGAAGGGCCAGATGTTGCTGAACTAAAACTCCCAGCATGCCTGAACAGTCAGTGCATGCTGGGAGTTGTAGTTTTGCAACAGCTGGAAGAGCACAGATTGGAGACCATTATACAATGGTCTCCAAACGGGGGCCCTCCAGATGTTGCAAAACTACAACTCCCAGCATGCCCAGACAGCCAAAGGCTGTCTAGGCATGCTGGGAGTTGTATTTTTCAGACTCCTAGAAGCAGCAGTGAAGATCTTCACTGCTGCCTCTGAGGACCACATACTTACCCGTCGCTGCTCGTCCACGTGGCTGGTCCTGCCGCTGCTCCTCGGTCCCGCCGCTGGATCTGGTAAGTCCGCCGGTCCCCACGTGTTCCCCCCGAATGCCGCAGGTCCCCGCGAGCCCCTGCAGCCTTCGTCCCCCGTTCTGCCCGACTTCCAGGGGCGGGCAGTGCGGGGGATCTGAACTTTCACCCCAGATCACTGTGATTGGTCCACAGGGACCAATCACAGTGATCGCTGACCAGGACCATCAATGGATGGTCCTGGGGGTGAAGCAGAAGTTGTCCCCTGCTGGAAACAGCGGGACTTCTGCCAGTTAACCCGTGCGATGCTGCGCATCGCCGGGTTAACTGAATGTCATTTATAAACGCCGGGATGCGCGAACGCACTGCACAACCCGGCGTTTATATATGACATTCTGCGGGAAGGGGTTAATATAGAGGATATTAGTCTACTTACCTTGTTATTGTCGCAGGACCTTCGGTCATGTAACTGTGTTAATTCCTCTATGGTATGTTGAAGGACCTTTGGAGGTCCTTGGGTCACATGTTACCCATAACTCTCTGTACAGGAGATTAACAGTTGTATGGACCAGTGAGCTTTAGTCCAGCCCCTGCCCATATAAGGGAGCTGTAGACAATTATCGCTCTCTTGGGTTGCTGCTCTCGTGGATGCCGGACTAGCAGGACGGACCTGCGCAACTTTCAAAGACAAGCTAGGCCTAAAACCTGCCGGCCTCAGCCTAAACTAAACCGTGAGTTAACATCTCAATCCCCGCTAAAGCTAGCGTGATTACTGGACCGAATCGAATCCCCTAAATCCAGTGGATCACTGCAACAATTACCTTCTTAAGCTGAATAGACTCACGAGGTCCCAACCACTTGTCAAGCTCTAATAAACTCTGTTGTATGGACTGTTCCTGTTCATTATTGCCTAAAATCTTCAGTAAAAGTTCTGACAAGTTTCTGCAAATCTCTGGTTGTGGACAATCAATTATTTCCTATCTCCCTTATCGCTCTTGGGAAGGGTGGTGGTAGGACAAGCATACAGAGAATAGCCCTCACCCTGGCGTCACGAATAGAAAGGGTTAAGCAAGCACCCTTAGTAACCGCACAGCTACACCCCCATATACCCTACTCCCCCAGGCTATCACAGGTACTTATGCCCTTTCAGCTTTTGCGGTTTTTGTTGGCTCTCCTTAGAGTGCACTGAATGGACTTATAGGATCCGAAGGCTCATAGTGATAGAATCACAGCTTACCTTTAGCCTCTCTCAACATATGATATACAGATTTAAGGTTAGTTGGAGCCAGCTGTAAACTAGAGCTGATACCTGCAGCAACAAATACTGTTTAACCTCCTAGTTGGCATTGTCAATAGCCGAAAATATTAAGAATAAAAAAAAAAACTTTTGCAATTTATCATATAGAAAATGAATAAATAAACATAATTAGTATAGAAAAAGTACACACTGCTAAAAATAACTTGTCCCCCCCCCCCCCAAAAAAAAAAAAAAGTACAGCTGGCCTCTGAAGAAGAAAAATTTCCACACAGAAAAATAAAACTTATGGTTTTCAGAAATGGTTTTAAGAAAAAGTTTTTTTTATTTTTTATAAAGTAGTAAAATAAATGAAATAGTATTATTTGTGGCATGCGAAACTACAGCTCATAGAAGGATCTTAGTGATCTCAAAGGGGTACATATCAACTGACTCAAGAAAGTTGAACAGATTTGTAAATTACTTCTATTAAAGAAATCTTAATCCTTCCAGTACTTATCAGCTGCTGTATACTACAGAAAACGTTGAGTTGTTCTTTTCTGTCTGACCACAGTGCCCACTGCTGAAACCTCTGTCCATGTCAGATACTGTCCAGAGCAGGATAGGTTTGCTATGGGGATTTGTTCCTGCTCTGGACAGTTCCTGACATGGACAGAAGTGTCAGCAGAGAGCACTGTGATCAGACTGAAAATAAAAGAAAAAAGAAAAGAATTTCCTGTGGAGCATATAGCAGCTGATAAGTACTGGAAGGATTAAGATTTTTAAATAGAAGTAATTTACAAATCTGTTTAACTTTCTGGAGCCAGTTGTTTTTCCAAAGGAGTACCCCTTTAACCCTTTAACGATGCAGGACGTATATTTACGTCCTGCGCCGGCTCCCGCGATATGAAGCGCGGGATCACATCACATCGCGTCGGTCCCGGCGCTCATCAACGGCCGGGTCCCGCGGCTAATACCACACATCGCCGATCGCGGCAATGTGCGGTATTAACCCTTTAGAAGCGGCGATCAAAGCTGACCGCCGCTTCTAAAGCGAAAATTAAAGTATCCCGGCTAGTCAGTCGGGCTGTTCGGGACCGCCATGGTGAAATGGTGGCGTCCCGAACAGCTTGCAGGACATCGGGAGGGCCCTTACCTGCCTCCTCGGTGTCCGATCGACGAATGACTGCTCCGTGCCTGAGATCCAGGCAGGAGCAGTCAAGCGCCGATAAAGCTGATCACAGGCGTGTTAATACATGCCTGTGATCAGGATGAGAGATCAGTGTGTGCAGTATTATAGGTCCCTATGGGACCTATAACATTGCAAAAAAAAGTGTTAATAAAGGTCATTTAACCCCTTCCCTAATAAAAGTTTGAATCACCCCCCTTTTCCCATAAAAAATAAAACAGTGTAAATAAAAATAAAAATAAACATATGTGGTATCGCCGCGTGCGTAAATGTCCGAACTATACAAATATATCATTAATTAAACCGCACGGTCAATGGCGTACGCGCAAAAAAATTCCAAAGTCAAAAAAAGCGTATTTTGGTCACTTTTTATACCATTAAAAAATGAATAAAAAGTGATCAAAAAGTCCGATCAAAACAAAAATCCTACCGATAAAAACTTCAGATCACGGCACAAAAAAATGAGCCCTCATACCGCCATGTTCATGGAAAAGTAAAAAAATTATAGGGGTCAGAAGATGACATTTTTAAACGTGTAAATTTTCCTGCATGTAGTTATGATTTTTTCCAGAAGTACGACAAAATCAAACCTATATAAGTAGGGTATCATTTTAACCGTATGGACCTACAGAATAATGATAAGGTGTCATTTTAACCGAAATATGCACTGCGTAGAAACGGAAGCCCCCAAAAGTTTCAAAATGGCGTTTTTTACTTCGATTTTGTCGCACAATGATTTTTTTTTCCTTTCGTCGTGAATTTTTGGGTAAAATGACTGATGTCACTGCAAAGTAGAATTGGTGATGCAAAAAATAAGCCATAATATGGATTTTTAGGTGGAAAATTGAAAGGGTTATGATTTTTAAAAGGTAAGGAGGAAAAAACGAAAGTGCAAAAACGGAAAAACCCTGAGTCCTTAAGGGGTTAAAGATATACTGAGAGTCACATGGTAGGAAGGTACAATACATTATGATGCAGCAGATCATACAGTGACTAAGGTGCTGATCGTATGAGGTCAGAATAAACGTTTACGTTCAGTGACTCACACAGACAACTGGTTGGTGTTTTCTGTCCTTTTGTTCTCCATTTGGCCTGGACCACAGCAATGACTTCCATCTATGTCTTAATACCTTTGAAGAGATCCATGTGCCTTGCTTGATCCTGAGATCCCCCCTTAGATATTGTCTCAGGAGCGGCTGCAGGTTCCCGTCTACTTATATTTCACAAGCGGTTACCATTGTTTTACTTGGCGCAGTACAACCACTGTTGGTTAGCACCAGTTGTTCTGGTTTCATTCATATTTTGCCATCACAGTATCACACTACGGAGCACTTTCCTTTTGTTCTAGTCACAATATTGCAAGACACTGTGCCCCTAAATACAATACTGCTACATACTGTACCCCAAAATGGAATACTGCTACACACCATAAACCTGAATATATAACAACTACATGCTGTGGCTCCCGAACAACCATTATGTCACTGTGTGATTTAACTTAATCAAAGTCAGTGTAGGTGCACTGATATTATCCTCAGGTTTTAATGTTATAGTTGGAGTGTACATGCGCCAAATGTATTAATTGGTGCAGGGCATGTGATAAATATGGTGCTAGTGCACATTTTTGTTAAATTTCACTTCAGGACTGATTCCTTCTCTACAACTTTTCTGGGACTTTTTCATCAGTTAAGACTTTTTGAAAATGCTGTCTACAGGCAGTTTTGTAAGCCAGGTACAGGCTGGTATATGTTTGTAGTGTAATTGTGGGCTCTGCAACTTTTTTCATTTTTTTAATGAAAACTCACACTTCATTAATTAGCTACCACTGCAAAGTGTAAAAACGAAAGTGTGTTTTTGTCACAATCAATTTTGCGTAACAGAGACAATTCTGCAACATTTTTACATCAAAAGAGTCTCAAAACCTGTTAATATATTACGCCTTAATTATTCATATTAAAAGTAGGCAGAAAGACAGACATGCAGTTGCATACAAAAGTGACACCCCTGGACTATCCACCAGCAGAGTAATAAGATTAAGATTTATTAATTAAAATCTTTTGTCTCAATGCATATGGGGAAGCAGGTGTGGTGTGCTGGTTGAGGCAATGGTGATGCATGGTCTGGTGGTATTAACCCTTGATTTGTCGTGACGCCAGGGTGTGGTTTGCTCAGTATAAGAGATCCTGCTGCCAACCTGCCCACAAACGGCATGGATAATAAACGGAATGTCCACAGCAGATTTTATGAAATAACTGGAACTTTTACTGAACTTCTTATGCAAGCAGTCTTTACAATGAAACAGTATCTCTTGATATAACCAGGATGCAATTTAGTGACTACAGCCCCTTATATATTAGGGGGGCTGGACCAATCCCATTGGTTGCAAAGCCTGTAGGTCCTGAACCCAAAGAACTCTGGGTACATCACATGACATCATCACATGACCCTGGAAGGTCCTAAATATCTATACAACCATTATAATATATCACGTGACCTAGGTAGGTTCTATACATTTGTACATTATACAGAAATACATTTCTATGAGGTGACCAAGGGGCAAGCCCTGCAGGAGAGCCCTGTGGAATGGAGGGACTCTAACTGAGGGGACTTTAGACAGGGACAGGACAAGGTCCTGTACCGGGACACCACAAACCCCCTTACTTAAGATAAGTCATCCTCGACGTAGGTCTCCTGAGGTAGAGGGACGGAATGGCCATAGGGCCAGATGCAGTCCTGAAGCATTAATACAAATGTCCAAGTCCAGGCTGGTGATAATGGAAATGAAGGAAAAAAATAATATATATATATATATATATATATATATATATATATATATATACATACAGAGTCTCTGTGCATTTAGGCAATGTCCATACATGCTCTAAAACCGATACACGAACAGGATTGTGGGAATTAATTTCACGATCAGGATAGCATAAATCCCTATTTACAAACAGGATGAACAGTATAGGATGAGCATATCTTTTATTTATTTTTTATACCTTTGGGCATCTACATTTTACCTTATTTTATGAGGCTATGCATTTACTGACTATCCATGAAATTTTATTATGTACTAGCTATAACATCAGTCTATAGCTGAAAATGTTATTGACATTTGATGTATGTCTGACATTTAATCCTGACTGACATATAGAATTTTGACTGTAAGCATGTATAATGACGGTAAGGCTTCTACATACTGTAATTAATCTCACTGTTATTATATATATATATTTCATACATTTAATACAATGCCACATATTGATTCCATTTGTTATACACTGGTTGCGGATTGGGTTGCCTGAGGCTTTCTGCCCAATGCCTTAGCTACTAGGGTCTATCGTTATTACACACTTACCCCTAGAACTCTTTAGACCTAGATAACAATTAAGCATACTGTTACCTTTTGGAGACGTGTATTGTTTAGTTAGCTACAGGTACACCTTCTGGCCAGAAAGAGCATCCTGAACACGTAAAGACAAAAGAACATGTTAGTGCATGACACTTGTGCATAACAGTGGTATGGACTGATATAGAACATTGTTACAGTCCCTGAGACTCAATTTTTGTTTGTTTGTGAGATATTGTTATATACCTATTTTTTTCTTGTGAGTATAGGTTATGAGTTATGTGACTAAGTTATGTGTACTGAATTCTGAATGTACACTACTGAATTTTATTAATGTGAAGTCAGTCTTGGTATCTGATTGGTGTGTTTCCCTGTGTCGCTAGTAAAGTGTGGCATTTATTGTTACTCCCAGAGGAGCTGGGAGGGCACCTTTAAGTAAACACTATAACACCTGGAAGAGATATATACACCTTATTTTTTTTCCCCTACAAGAATTTTGTGCTTGTGTACGGGAATTTTATAATTCTGTACAATAATACCATTTACATTGTGGACATTTTATGCAACCCAATATTTGATTTGCTTTGAAACACAAAGGTTACAGATCTGCAACATAACACTCAAAATATCCAGGTTATATGTACCTGCTGTTAAAGTGCAACATTTTGTGCACAAAAATATATTATCAATATATATTATTTACATAAACGGTCATGCAAGGCTCAACAGCCCATCAACATTAGGAGTCCGGAATAAAACACGGCTATGTACAAACTTACTAGGATCTCCTCAGGCAAGGAGTCTCTCGGTCAGGGGCCAGGCACAAATCATTCAGCAGGCATCTCGTGACAATGCCTGGGGGGGGGGTTCTGGGTCCTGAATTAACACTGGCTATCTGCGGCGATTCCGTACATACGGGTCACGTGTGACCCGTGACCCGGAATTAGAAGGTGATTGGCGGTGTTCTATACACCCCCAATCACCTCCTGTTACTATGGGGAGGTGGCGATGAAGTCACCTCCCCAGATGAGCTGCTATTGGTTGGACGATTGTCTGGTCCAATAGCTGCTGGCAGAGGAGGGGTTAATGTCCACTTATCTCAGCTCTGCTAGCCCACCGAGTTCAGTCAGCGTGCAGAGCTGAGAGAAGGAGCCAGGGATTCCCCCTCCGACCAGATCTGTGCCCCTCAGGGCAGAAGAAGTGGCCTCCTGCCACCTGTAGCTCAGGGTGAGTGTCTGTAAGGGAAAGGTAGGAGTTAAAAGTATAAAACAGTAAAAAAAAGAAAAAAAAATTCCACCACCCTAACCCCCTAATAGGTCCTCAAGGGTCTGCCACACATTTTGCAGCGTGTCCAGGGCCCTATTAGGGCTTCAGGGCGCTGTATTTGGCAACCTTTTTTGGGGGCCGCAGCAGTTTTTAGTTTTTAGATATATTTTATCACACACCATTATATAAAGTTTGCACCCAAGCACAAACACTTCTCTCACCTAAAAGAAGGAAGGGATCAGTGTCCAGTGTGGGAGTGCTGATATTTGCATAAATATTTGCATAAAAAATGAATATTCGTCATTACGAATGTATATCACTATGTTCGAAATATTCGCAAAATCGCAAAGTGCCAATATTCATGGTAAAAATTTGTATTTTGAAAACTCGCTCTCAACACTACTGGAGACACCCAGAGGGATGTCAGCCACAGATTCCTGAGTTTGTTGGCGACTCAGGAATCTGGATTGACACAGTTGGATACACTGAAATAGACTTTTTTAGTTATTATTTCAGTGATGACTTTGTCAATCTAATGGTGGAGCAGACAAATCTGTATGCCCAACAGTTCATCGCCTACCACCCAGATTCATTTTTGGCTAGGCCCAATGGATGGCACGCCATCAATGCAGCCAAAATGAGGACATTTTGGGGCCTCGTGCTGCATATGGGCCTAGTCAAAAAACCCAGTGTCAGGCAGTACTGGAGTGGGGACATCCTCTACCAGATCCCACTCTACGGTATGGCCATAAGACGGGGACAGATCGAGGCTATATGGAAATGCCTGCATTACGCTGATAATGAGGCATGTCCCCCCGAAGTGATCCTGCTTATTACCGGCTTTACAAAGTGAGGCCGGTCATAGATCACTTTGGATCACATGGAGGCCCATGTACCCCTAAGGGAGCTCTCTGTAGATGAGTCTCTTATCATTTTTAAGGGAATACTCATCTTCCGCCAGGATATTCCCTCGAAGTGGGCGAGGTATGGCGTGAAACTCTACAAACTTTACGAGAGTACCTCAAAGTACACTTGCAATTTTAGAGTATATGAGGGATTCCCGCATTGAACCCCTAGAATGTCTTCCACTCTGGGTGTTAGCGGGAAACTCGTTTGGAACCTTGTGCACCCATTGCTGGATAAGGATTACCACGTGTACATGGACAACTCTCTCTTTCACTGCCTGGAGAGGGATCTCCTGCTCACTGAGCAAGTACTCTCTGGGGTAGAGGTGGGAAAGGATAGTGGGATGGAGGTGCAGAACAGTCAGGCAGCTAGCTAGGTTACAGTTAGAAAAGGGGGTAGAGGGAAAAATGTCAGGGAGGCTAGTTCTGAACTGGCACACCCCAAAAAGTTTGCCAGTTGGCAGATGAGGGGGATGCCATTTAAAAGCTAGCAGTACTGCAGCAGGACTCTGCCTCTGACTGCCAGGGGGTGTCTGCTTCAGTAAGGAGGGAGGGAGGAGAAGTGCAGAGCAGGCTAGACAGGTACTGGTAGTGGGGGACTCAATTATTAGGGGGACAGACAGGGCGATCTATCACAAAGACCGGGATCACCAAACAGTGTGTTTTCTTCCTGGCGCTCGAGTTGGGGACATCGCGGATCGGGTTGACAGGTTGCTGGGTGGGGCTGGAGAGGACCCAGCAATCATGGTACATATTGGCACCAATGACAAAGTAAGAGGTAGGTGGAGTTTCCTTAAAAATGATTTCGAGGACTTAGGCCTAAGCTTAAGGCAAGGACCTTCAAGGTAATATTTTCTGAAATATTACTTGTACCACGAGCCACAGCTGAGAGGCAGTGGGAGATTAGGGAGGTAAACAAGTGGCTCAGAAGCTGGTGTAGGAAGGAGGGGTTTGGAGAACTGGGCCGATTTCGCTGTCAGATATCGGCTCTACCGTATGGACGGGCTGCACCTCAATGGGGAGGGTCCAGCTGTGCTTGGGGAGATGATGGCTAGAAGGGTGGAGGAGTGTTTAAACTAGGGACTGGGGAGGAGGGAACCTACAACGTAGAGGGGGAAGATAGTGTAGATAGAGAGGGAAGACTTATTGATGTACCGGTGGTGGAGCAAAGGGAGTAGTTAAAATAGTTAAATGGGGATAGGCTTCATAAGAAGAAAAAACATACACCTTTGAATTGCATATTGACTAATGCCAGAAGTCTGTGCAATAAAACAGAGGAACTGTGGTTGATGTCTTTCAACATACAGGGTTTTAGTCTATTCAGGAAGTATCGGACAAAACGGAAAGGGGCAGGAGTTTGTCTTTATATGAAATTCGAGTCTGAAGGCCGCACTACGGGAGGATATACAGTCATGCCCGTAAATGTTGGCACCCCTGAAATTTTTCTAGGAAATGAAGTATTTCTCACAGAAAAGGATTGCAGTAACACATGTTTTGCTATACACATGTTTATTCCTTTGTGTGTATTGGAACTAAACCAAAAAAGGAAGGAGAAAAAGCAAATTGTACATAATGTCCCACCAAACTCCAAAAATGGGCTTGACAAAATTATTGGCACCCTTTCAAAATTGTGGATAAATAAGATTGTTTCAAGCATGTGATGCTCCTTTAAACTCACCTGGGGCAAGTAACAGGTGTGGGCAATATAAAAATCCCACCTGAAGCAGATAAAAAGGATAGAAGTTCATTTAGTCTCTGCATTGTGTGTCTGTGTGTGCCACACTAAGCATGGACAATAGAAAGAGGAGAAGAGAACTGTCTGAGTATTTGAGAACCAAAATTGTGGAAAAATATCAACAATCTCAAGGTTACAAGTACATGTCCAGAGATCTAGATTTGCCTTTGTCCACATAATCAAGAAGTTTGCAACCCGTGGCACTGTAGCTAATCTCCCTGGGTGGGGACGGAAGAGAAAAATTGATGAAAGGTGCAAATTACGGATAGTCCGGATGGTGGATAAGCAGCCCCAAACAATATTCAATCTGTCCTGCAGGCCCAGGGACCCACAATGACTGTAATCCAAAAAGTATACCTTTATTACATATAAATAGTACAAAAAGCAGACAATACAGTTAAAACCAATTAAAAAACAGGGAAACAGGTCCATGACCCAAAGGGGTACTATGTGTTAAGCAGGCTAATAAGTGTAATATGGCCTAAGGGGGATATATAAGGTATATGTGAGTCCAATATATGTATAAGTCTTTATGATGAGATGTATATAAGATTCTTGAGAGAGGGAAACAGGTCCAAGACCCAAAGGGGTAATATGTGTCAAGCATGCTATAGTTCCATCTGGTATGTGTAATGATTTGGCGAGTGCATTCTTCATAATAGGTTATGTTTCAACATTGCTTTGAGATGTATGGGCTATATGATATTGATGTACTAAGGAATATTAAGATGACAGCGCACTAAAGGGTTAAACAAAATAGTAGAGCATTAAGATGACTGTTATGATTTGATACCCATCAGTATTATATATAGGATGATATGGACATGATTGGATGCAGGGTTCCTTGAGTATGTCATTACATGTACTTCTCTATATGGGGTAAAATTATTATTTGTACTCTGTATAAGCATATTATTACATATTCAATAAGATGCAATCTCTAGAACAGATGCCCTATATAGAGATTGATATGTGAGAATTATGGGGATAAAAACTATGTCTGGTTATACGGAGCCAAAACAGGGTTTCAGTTATGTTAATCGGCATCCCCATATGGGTATAAAACAGCAATAAGATGTGATTTCTAGAAAGAAAACCTTGTGTAGAGATGAATATATCTGTGTGAACCATAGGGGTGATAGTTGAGATGCGCATGCGTGGTAAAAGGGAACTCCGCTGTGTGGTAGAGTGATGTGAGTAGAATATGGGGACGTAAGTAGTGGTGCGCATGGTTCAGAATGTGATGTGAGGGTTATGCTGTGTGACTGATGAGTTGTGATGGGTGTGAGCGAATGGAGACCCGCAGGCGCAGTGATCGCATATGAGAGATCTTTTAGCTGTTGATATGGAATACACTCTGCGCACGCCAAGATAGAGCTTTTTGGTAAAGCACATCATTCTACTGTTTACCGAAAACAGTCCTACAAAGAAAAGTACACAGTACCTACAGTGAAATATGGTGAAGGTTCAATTATATCTTGGGGTTGTTTTGCTGCCACTGGCACTGGGTGCCTTGAATGTTGGCAAGGCATCATGAAATCTGAGGATTACTAATGGATTTTGGGTCGCACTGTACAGCCCAGTGTCAGAAAGCTGGGTTTGCATCCAAGATCTTGGGTCTTCCAACAGGACAATGACCCCAAACATATGTCAAAAAGCCCACAGAAATGGATAACAACAAAGTGCTGGAAAGTTCTGAAGTGGACCGCAGTGAGTCCAGTGAATCGAAATCCCATTGAACACCTGTGGAGAGATCTTAAAATTGCTGTTGGGAAAAGACACCCTTGCAATAAGAGAGACCTGGAGCAGTTTGCAAAGGAAGAGTGGGCCAACATTCCGGCTGAGAGGCGTAAGAAGCTTATTGATGGTTATAGGAAACGACTGATTTTAGTTATTTTTTCCAAAGGGTGTGCAACCAAATATTAAGTTAAGGTGCCAATAATTTTGTCCGGCCAATGTTTGGAGTTTGGTGTGACATTATGTTCAATTTGCTTTTTTTCCTCCCTTTTTTGGTTTAGTTCCAATACACACAAAGGGAATGAACATGTGTATAGCAAAACATGTGTTACTGCAATCCTTTTCTGTGAGAAATACTTAATTTTCTTGAAAAAGTTTAGGGGTGCACACATTTACGGCCATGACTGTATGGGAGGGAAGCGATAATGTGGAGTCATTATGGGTGGAAATATATGGAGATAAAAATAATAAAATTCTGATAGGGGTTTGCTATAAGCCACCAAACATAATGGAAGAGGCAGAAGATCAGAATGATGTGATAATAATGGGGGATTTTAACTATTCTGATATAAACTTGGAGACTGAGACCTGTCATATCATAAAGGAAACAGGTTTCTGACTATAGCTAAGTAGGGCACTCTACTAGACTTAATATTAACCAACAGACCTGACAGAGTAACTAATGTGCAAGTAGAAGGACACCTAGGAAATATTGATCATAATCAGGGTCGGATTAACATAGGGGCGGATGGAGCTTCTGCTCCAGGCCCCTACGTTAAAATAGGCCCAGCGGTCAGCACAGGCGGCCCCCAAAGTCCGCCCGCGACAGATAGATTTACAGAAAAAGAGGGCTGGTGTAGTGAAGAAAACTGAGCGCAGGGATGAAGAGGACCTGATTGTTGGCTCTGCCCCCAGCATAGGAAGAGGATGGGGTGAGAGCTGACAGGCCTCCCAGGAACACAGAGCGGAAGCTTCATGTGAGGGTGAGTGATGTCCCTGTGTGCTGCCTCTCTCCCCTCTGATCAGCAGTATATTCGGGCTGGGTGATGTGTATTGTAGCAGCCCAGTGGGGTCAATTTCCCTTCTCCAGTGTCCACAGGTCACCAACAGGTCACATTACCAGAACAATTTTTGGGAAAAATCGCGACAACATGTGAACACACTGCTTGTTTGTTTATCATTAACCCCTAAAGGGTACATTCACATGTTCGGGATCTGCTGCATATTTTTGCTGCATATTAGCTTCAATAGGTAGCAAAATCAGCTGCAGAAAATATACAGCAGATCCTGTACTTGTGAAGTGCTTCTTCACATGGACAGATCCACAGTGTATTTTATGCTGCGGATCCACCAGCAATGGACCCAACATTGCTGCCTCCATCTGTGTCTGCTCATAGCAGCAATCCACCGCTACGAGCAGACACGCTTCGAGGTGCATGTTTGCCTCGCGCATGTATACTCGCAGTATACTTGCACACATCGCAGCCGCTCCTCCTGTTCCCTGAGCTAGGCTGAGAGCAGCCGCAATGTGTGCGAGTATACTGCGCATGGGCGAGGCGAACATGCACATCAAAGCGTGTCTGCTCGTAGCGGTGGATTGTCACTATGAGCAAACACAGATGGAGGCAGCACTGTAGGGTCCATTGTCGGCGGATCCGCACCGTAAAATACGCTGCGGATCCGTCCGTGTATATGAGTCCTAAAGACACAAGGTATACATGTACGCACAGTGCCTGCTCCTAATTTCACTCCCTCGGCTAATGCCAGACATAATCAATCAGGCTGATGTACGAATAGGGGGGGGGCAGAGGTGTGGCCAGGGGCCGACTGGGGGCCATTGCTTTATTTGGTCTGGGGGCCCTGAGTGTTGTCAGTCCGCCCCTGTCTGCATTTTAGTTCAGCATGCGCACGCTAAGATTGAAGTATTACCCCACAGTTTCTGCCGCCTCCCTGAGGTCCTGCCGGCGGTCTCTGCCTCTGGAGTCTCCCCAAAAGGTACCACCAGTCCACCAGGCATGAACTTACTTGCCATTCAGGTACACAGAAAAGCTAGGTGACAATTTCTCATCTAGCTTTTCCATGTTCCTTAAACAGGCATGCCACTCAGGAGAAGATATTGCCTGTGAGTCCCACAAAGATATGGCATTATAACCATTTGGGCACTATAGATAGGCGGGGTTCACACTTGCGAACAATGGAAAACAAGTTTGGACAGTCCGCACATTTGACTAACCGGAGGGAACTAGGACTGCTTGGAAATGCACCATCTCATAGACGGCAATGCATTTCCATGCGGTATCCACAAAAAGAATAGACGAGTCTATTCTTTCTGCGGATGACAGAATCTGAATTTTTGCACAAGAAACATGCCGTGTGAACAGTGCAGCAGCTTCTCACTTAAATCAATGGGACTCTGCTGCTGTGGGATATTAATGTGGAATTCCCAACAGACATTTTGTCATGTGAACATACCCATAGAGTGTTTGTATAGAGGGGCCAAGGGTGCTGCATACTTGCAGAAATCTTTTCTATAAGGTTTCTGTTTTAGCACTTTTTTGGTAATTAAAATTGTTTAAAAGTGCATCTGTCGTACGTTTTATGCATATGAATTTGCTAGCATAGCCAAAAAAGATGTTCAATACTTTGCATATCTTCATAGATGTTGTTTGATCCTTTATTTTGCTAAACAACATTTTTTTTTGTAGGGGTGCATTGAGTACCAAATAGGTGTGGCTAGGGTGTGCTGTGCTACAAGGCCACAACACTTCTCCGCACCTTCTTTGACATGTAGTGTCTCGGTACCGTATTGCATACCATACCTTGTATGGTGGTCCCCAAAGTAAGAGTTACTACGTTCAGGTAGGGTGCTCCAGGTGGGACAGACCCTAGTCGCCTCCTTATTTTCTAATGCTAGAATGTTTATGTGTATATATTTAATAATGTGTATATTTAATATAAGGTATATTAGTGTGCTTACTTTGTTAGTATCGCAGGACCTTCGGTCATGTGACTATGTCAATTCCTCTATGGTATGTTGGAGGACCATTGGAACTCCTTGGGTCACATGTTACCCAAAACCCTTTGTAAAGGTGTATATTAAATAAAATTGTATTAGATGAATATTAAAATTGAGATGTGAGGTAGGTGTGTATGTGCAAATAGATTAGCAGTAGATGATATTGTCAGGCCCAAGGTGTGATTATGGAAACATACATGTGTTTTATAAGACATGGGTGATGGATCATTCAGACGGTGTATCCTTTGTTTTTTGTGTATTGCATTTTATTGGGGGGTCTGGCTGTTTGTTTGTATCTCCTTTGAAGTCATGCACTCTGGTCTCATCATATAATCAAAGAGATAAGGGGTCAGGAAGAGATCTTTGATCTCTAAATATATGAGCTCACCTTTCTGAAGGCAGCTCTGGTGGAAACACGTTTATCTAAGGGTTAATTTGGTGCATTGGGTGCATGAGCTGGTGGTCACGTGACGAGAGGATGTGATCTCGTCAGCTCCGCCCGCTCCAGGGCTCTCTCCCTCCTCTCCCCCCCCCCAGGAGGCATGATGCTGACCCCGGGACGAACGTCCCTGACTAGGGCGAAAAAAGAAAGAAAAAGAGGAAAGAGAGAAAAAAGGAAACCACCTGATGGACGGATCTGCTCCCCGCTGTGGTATGGAGATGGAGGTGACCGGTGTGGGAGGGGGTGTGGCGGCTGCGCTGCAGTGGACAGTGGTGGTGGTGAACGGGCTGAGAGGCGCACAGACAGCAGAAAAGAGATCCGTCAGGAAGAAGAGGAGGAGACGGAGCGCAAGCGCGAGTGGTGCAAAGCAGCTGGGGGGACCACGTGAGCGGGCTCGGCGTGCGACGGAACACGCTGGCCGCTCCGGGAGCCCTGCAATCAGCTAACAGAGTTTAACAAAGGCCAGGATCAGCGTGGTGAGCTTGAATCTATTCCTTTTAACTGAGGTCCGCTGTAGGAAAGCTTTTCTGAAATGCAGGCTGGCAATGGCAGTCTATGAGAGTCTGGTGGGGTATACTTCCTCACCATGGTTACAGATGATAGGATAAGCTTGTGAGATCAAGAAATCTGGATGAGCTACTGTACTGAAAGTGGTGGAGGGGGGGCAGAGGTGAGTTGGAGCTGCCACAGTTTTGGAACTATAAAGTGACTTCCCCCCTCCCTATATCTCTATACCCCTTATAATCCTCCAGCTACTCCTCCTCTATATGGATAATGTTGTTAAGAGTATATGTGAATATGATTGGCAGTCCGAGGACCGGTTACATGAGCTGATTACCTTATGTGGGGGATTTTTTTAGCTACCCCCAAGGTGAAACAAAATGTATTAACCGAAGGCATCGGTAGAGAGGAGGAGGTGTATATTGAAAAGTATTGCTCTGTCTGAATTTATAAAATAACTCACTGAAGAAAGATGAGCTGGTGACTCTCTGTTATTGAATGGTGTATGGTTTTTTGCAGGACGTATGCATTAAGATTTACAGCTTAGAGCCTGCAGAGTTGAACAACAGAACTGTAAGTCTATTACTTAAAAAAAAAAAAAAAAAAAACTTCACGCCTCAAGGGGGGGAAAAGGTAAGAAAGCACTATGCACCTTTTTTTTGCCTCTTTTCTGTGCAGGTGTTTTCCTTGAGTATAACATAAAAAGCCAAACAAATTAATATGGCTCCCAAGATCCAGCCTAGGAGATCGGGCGGGAATGTTACAGGAGAAGCAGGCAAAATGGATAAATTTCTAAAATCACCTAAAGAAACAATTAAAACTAGAACACAAAGACATGGGGATAGCATGTATGGCTCTAGATATGCAGCCCTTCAGGAGGAAGGAGTAACAGAGGAGGGAGAGAGTGAAGATGTGAATAACTCTATGTTAACTTCCATATTAAGTGGTGTGGAAAAAAGTAATAAAGCATTAGAAGACTTAACAGTTCAAGTGGGCAGTCTCAGCTCAGACGTGAGTTTTATCCGTGAAGATTTAAAAAAGGTGAAAGAAAGAGTGGGGAAAATAGAGAACATGGTGCCCCAGATGGACGGTAAACTACAAAGCATTGAGAAAGTGCAGGAAGAACTCACAAAGGAAAATAATTTCTTAAAAAGGAAGATAGAAGATTTAGAGGATAGATCAAGGAGGGCTAATGTAAGAGTTATTGGCCTCCCGGAAGGGGAAGAAGGAGCGGACCCTATTGCCTTCTGCACAAAATAGCTAGCTGACACCTTTGGAGAACGGACGTTTTCAACCTGTTATGTTATAGAAAGAGCCCACAGGATACCATATACTAAACCACCACCCGGAGCTTTGCCTAGGACTTTACTGCTAAAATTTATGTGTGCTAAAGATAGAGACACCCTATTGAAGTTATCAAGGGAGAGGGGGAAAATTGAAGTTGGGAGCGCGGGTGTTTTTTTTTTATCCGGATTTTTCAAAAGAGACTCAAAGGAAAAGAATGGAGTATAGAGACATTAAGAAGAGACTCCAAAATTTGAATATTGCTTTTTCACTGTTATTCCCAGCCCGTTTGAGGGTGGTTCATGATGGAAAAACACTAATTTTTCTGTCCGCAGTAGAGGCGGGAAGATGGATGGAAAGTCAGGGGTTGTAAAAGCTCTGTAATGATTATTATTAAAAAAAAATAAAATAAAAATAATAAATAAATAAATAAAAAATAAAAAAGGGGGGGGGCTGGAGGGGCGAGGGAGGAGCGGAGGAGCCAAGTGAATAGTAAAGGGATCCGTGGATAGAAGCGGATTGATATGGGGGATAGGGGGGGAGGGAGGGTGGGAGGGGGGTGGGAAGACAGCTTGGAAATCGGTTAGAAGCAGAGATGGTGGAGCAAAAGAGTATGGGGACCCAGGGTAGCCAAGGAGGTAAAATGTTAGTATGGAATATTAGAGGTATTAAGGAGAGGAAGAAAAGAGTAATTATTATGGATAGGGTTAAAAATTATCTACCCGCAGTGGTATGTTTGCTAGAAACACATTTAACAAAAGAATCTGTCCATCTAATGAAAAAGAAATAACCTGCTCAGGAATTCCACTCGTTTGGAACAAACTACTCATCAGGGGTCTCGGTGTTTATTTACGGTAAAATGAATATGCAGGTTAAAAATGCTCGCTGTGATGATAGAGGGAGATTTGTTTTTCTCCACGTAGAGTGGAATATGGTACAAGTTATTCTTGCTTTTGTTTATATTCCTCCCCCTTTCAAAACAGAGGTATTGGTTAATCTGGTGAATTTTTTAAGTGATAAAAATTACAAAGATTTATATATTATGGGGGATTTTAACTCAGTAATGGATAACAAAAGGGACCGGAGAGGAGGAGTAATGAGGGAGGGGAGGAATGTCCTGGCAGATTTTTGTAAAGAAGCAGGATGGAGAGATGTATGGAGAAACCTGAATCCTTTGCGAGAAAAATTTTCCTGTTTTAATTTGAGCCATAAAACTGCATCACGTATTGATATGATTCTGGCCAATGATAGTGGAGCAAGGGGTATTAAAAAAATTGTCTATGAGCCCAAGGGCTTGTCTGCTCACTCCATGGTGGTCTGTAGTTTCGGTGGTGAAGATCGGGTCCCCCCCCAGAACATGAATAGAAATATTAATCCGCATTGGTTTGAGGTGGAAGACGTGACAAAGGGTATAGAGGAGGAGATTAAATGGTTTTGGGCTACAAATAAAGGTTTGGCCGATATATTTATGGTTTGGGATGCTATGAAAGCATATTTGAGGGGGATTTTGTCCCGAAATATAACACAGTTTAGGAGGAAAGTAAGGAAGAAAGAAGATAACTTGGTAGATCAGATAAAAAAATTGGAGGAAGTTTATGCAACTGATGCCAGAGATGAGAACTGGGAAAAACTGGAACAAGCGCAAAAAGAATATAAAGAGTTAATGCTTGAGAAGGCACAACATAGGATTTTTTTCTGAGGACAAAAACGCTATGCGGAAGGGGGGAAATCCAATAAGTGGCTCTCTGGTATAATTAAAAATCAAAGGGAAAATACGGAAATTACTCATTTAGAAAATAAGCAGGGAATAATAGTAACGGATCAAGAGGAGATAAGGAAGATAGCGATGGAGTATTATCAAACATTATATGAATCTGAAGGGGTAAGATCAGAATCGGATATTAAAACATTCTTACAAAATTTAGTTCTGCCAAGTTTAAATGAGGAGGGGAAGAAGAAAATGAATGAGGGGATTAGCCTGGGGGAAGTCCAAGAGGCATTGAGAACATGCGCAGGGAATTCTGCCCCAGGGTCTGATGGGTTCTCATTTGATTTTTATAAAAGATTTCATGGGTCTCTGTTGCCCTGCTTGTTGGAGATTATTAATGAATCCTTGGTAAGAGGGGCTATGACCCCTTCAATATCTGAAGCAGTGATAATATTGATCCCCAAGAAGGGGGGCAACAGGGAAAAGATGGAGAATTACCGGCCTATATCACTATTGAATACGGATTACAAAATGTTTTCAAAATTATGGGCAGGAAGATTAAAAAAGGTTTTGGGTGAGATGATAGGGCCAGAACAAAGGGGTTTTATGGTAGGCAGGAATATGTTTTCCAATATACACAGGACATTCCTTAACATTCAAACACGTGGAGGGGATCCCCGCTCCATCCTGTCGTTGGACGCCAACAAAGCGTTCGACAGGGTGGAGTGGGGTTTCCTCTTTGGGGTGGTGGAAAGATTTAGTTTGGGCACTTTATTCTTAAAAGCTATAAAAATGGTTTATTCAGCTCCTATAGCAAAAATTAGTATTAATGGGAAATTTACGAATACGTTTTTTTTAAAAAGAGGTTCAAGACAGGGATGTCCGTTATCACCTTTATTATTTGCATTCTTCATGGAGCCACTAGCAGCTATGGTTAGGAACACAGAACTTTTTCAAGGGTTTGGGGTACAAGGGGATAGAGAAAGAATGTTATTTTACGCCGATGATGTGCTTTTGTTTGTTAGGAATCCGGTAGAGAAAGTACAGGAAGTGATTAGGTTAGTGGAAAAATTTGGATATATTTCAGGAATGAAAATTAATTGGCAGAAGTCCGGTCTCATACCTTTGGATGAAGAAATTGAGGTTCCTATTGGCCCTGTAAAAGTACTAAGACTTAATGATAATTTGGAATATCTGGGTGTTAAGATCTCTAGTGCTGTCTTGGATTTTGAGAGATTAAATTTGGTACCTCTGCTGGGGAAGGTAAGGGGAAAGGTAAATACATGGAGGAAAATGAGATTGGGAATGGCAGATAGAATAGGACTCCTGAGAATGGTATTACTCCCCATGATAACACATTATTTGAGAGCTTCTCCCATATGGATTAATAAGACTTGGTTTAAAAAATTGGAAAGTATATTAAATAATCTTATATGGGGTGGAAAAAGAGTCAGGATCAAGAGTCAATATTTGTACCATCTCTTAGAGGAAGGAGGGCTGGGTCTCCCTAATTTTCAGCAATACTTCATAGCATCCCAATTAACATTGGTTATTCAAGAGCAACAAACACTGTTGGATTATTTGGGAAGGGGGTGTAAGAAATATAGGTCCACATGGGAGTGGTTGGAGAGTGGGAGTTTGAAGAAGGGTGTAGAAGAGGAGAACATAGCTAAAGATTTATTGGTACAAGTATGGGATAGTATGAAGTCAGCAACAGGGATAATGAGTAGTGTGTGGTGTACCCCCTTATGGGAAAATGAGAACTTCCCAGAAATAAAGAAAATTGCTGAATATGTGAATTGGGAAGATAAAGGAATTAGGTTGTTAGAGCAGGTTTGCACAAATGGGAAAAAAATAGACTGGGAGTGTCTCAGTGATCGCTTTAATCTAAAAAATACTAATTACTTTGGTTATGTACAGTTAAAAGACGCCTTGAGACAGGAAGAACCGAAAGGGAAATTAAAGGTAGGGTGTTATCACATTACAGAATATATTAAAAGTGCACAGGGGGGGGGGGGGAATGAAAATAATGTGTACTTTATAGAAATTGCTAGGTCAGAAGGGTTGGGAGGACGTAGTCAAACGGTTATGACTGGCACTTGATATAGGAGGGATTTCAGAAGAAGAGTGGAAACTGGTGTTAAAGAATATTAGAAGAACAATGATCAATGCAAATAATAGGGTGTCTTTTTTGATGTTAGTATATCGGGCACAGTACTCACCGCAATTTTTGTATAAAATTAATGTTAGGGAGAATGCACAATGCCCCAAGAAGTAATTGGTTACATATGATATGGAATTGTACAAAGTTACAAAAATTTTGGAGTGTAGTGTTTGAAACTATTAAAGCTAGAATAGGCGTGGTATTGCTCTTTGAACCTAAGGTTGCAATTTATGGACTAGGAACAATGGGAACTAAGCATATTGATCTCATACTTGGAGTATTAGGAGTGGCAAAGAATTTGATTCTTAGGAAATGGCTGGCCCCAGCGGTTCCATCAAGGGAAGAATGGTTAGGAGGTATAAATAAGGTTAGAATTTATGAGTTGTTGTGGTTCAAGGACAGTGAAAGAATGAAAAAAATCGAGAATAAATGGCTACCCTGGGAGAAAGGAGAGAGCAGATAGTGAAAAGGAGAAAAGAGCAAGAGAGGAGTAGGGAAAGGAAGGAAGTCAATGGATTTCGGTCAGGCTGTCTTAAGGGGAGGGGGAAAAGGGAGGGGGAGGGGTTTTGTTTTTTTTCTTTTGTGATAATGATGTAAGCATTAATGGACTCTGTATGTATTAAATTTATAATAATAAAAAAAAAGGGTTATTTTGGTGACTTGCTGGGACTAGTAGTGGATATCCAGAGGTCTGGTGGCCTTAACCCTTGCACCATCACACTCTTTCTAGCGTCTTGGCTGGACCGACAGGGTGTGATCGTAACAGATATGAGTAAAAATTAGTTTATTATTGTAAAATATAGTAGTCCTAGCAGGGCACTTGCTATGGATCTACTAGATATATTAACAACGAATTTGTGCAAAAACTGTTAAAAATAATATTACGTTGTGCAAAGAATAATAAAAAATAAAATATTAAAATAAAATAAAATAATGGTGCAGTCACCAATAGTGTAGGAAATTGTGGACAGTTATAACACTTTGTAATCCATAGAAATGCTTTGTAATCCACAGAGATACTTTTACAAATGTCGGGTATACTTCAAGTATATTGGTGGTGTTGCAGTCCACTGAAGTTTAGCAAAATAGTAGCAAATAAAGTATCAAATATATGCCGGTGCTTCTGCACCACTCACCGCTCCGCCGTGTGCAGGAAACCTGGGATGGAAGCCCCTATTTCGCTGGGCTCCGTATCGCAAACTGGCTCGGCTTGGCGGCCAGCTCAATGTGGATGTCTGCGTGGTAAGTACGAGGATGTCACAATTCTGATGGCAACAAGGATGCGGTGTGTGGCTGGTGATTGGATGCAGGTGCAGATTAGCAATGCTCAAGGCGTCATCCTGGTGTTGGAGAGAACATGTATGCACAGTGGTCGTGTATACCACTATATTCTTTATTCCCTTTCTGGCACGTAGGGTTACGTGTAACACAGAAACCTCGGGACATATTAGCACAGTGTGAGCCCCCCAAACTCTTGTTTTCTTTGTAAAGGGGATTTACAGAAGTATTGGACCAATTAGCTCTAGTCCAGCCCCTGCCCATATAAGGGAGCTGTAGCCAATTATCACTCTCTTGGGTTGCTGCTCTCGTGGATGCCGGACTAGCAGGATGGATCTGCGCAACTTTCAAAGACAAGCTAGGCCAGAAAACCTGCCGGCCTCAGCCAAACTAAACCGAGAGCCCTAAACTAAATCCCCACTAAAGCTAGCATGACTACTGGACCGAAACAAAATCCCCTAAATCCAGTGTAACAGCGCATATCAGTCTACGGACTCTAAAACGCTTAAGGTCCCAACCACTGTCAATCTTTAAGAGACTTTGCATGTATAGAGACTGTTTCGGTTATGAAGCTTGCCTAAAATCTTCAGTAAAGTTCCAACTGTTTTCAGCAAACTCTCCGGTTGTGGAGATTCAATTATTCTTTACCTCCCTATCGCTCTTGGGAAGGGTGGCGGTAGGACAAACATTTCAGAAGAGCCCTCACCCTGGCGTCATGAATAGAAACGGTTAATCAGACACCTGTTAGTCACCGCACAGCTACACCCCATATACCCTACTCCCCCAGGCTATCACATAGCTTTTTGGCATCCTACGAACAGGATACGGGTGTGTGCCTCCAGCTGTTGCCACCAATTAAATTGTACTCCCCTATGTAAAAGACTTTACCAATGTGTTACAAAGCACCATCTAAGTGTACGGAATTTTGTGTATGGTGCCGCGTGCAGAAAAGCACACGTGAAAAGTAAGGGGGTAGGCAAAAATTAATTTGCTGCAGAAATGTGTAAAGTGAGAAGGTGAATGTATGTTACGATCCTCTGGCCCGGTCAGCGATGCAAGAGTTAACCTGCTGCTGGAAAAGCGCGAGAAGAAAGCCTGCGCTTTGCCACAAACCGCCCCTGGGCATGGATACCAAGTAAAAGTATTGCAGCCGAAAGGGAACTTAAATTCACAGTTTTTGTTTCCGGGGGACCGGAAGTCAGGGCTGCACCAATGACGTCCTTATGGCTGGCAGCCATTTTGGAGAAGCCCATTATAAAAAGATCCCTGCACAGCGACCTCTTCAGTCTGCACAAAGAAGAGACGGAGAGTACAGACATGGCAGAGAGCAGCGTTCCACGTGGTGTGTTGTCACGATTCGGCTTACGGGTTGTGGATCCGCTGTGTCAGCGAGGGATTGGCGTGGACCATGCTAGTGGACCGGTTCTAAGAGGCTACTGGTTTTCACCAGAGCCCGCCGCAAAGCGGGATGGTCTTGCTGCGGCAGTAGCAACCAGGTCGAATCCACTAGCAACGGCTCAACCTCGCTGACTGCTGAGAAGGCGTGGGACAGAAGGACTAGGCAGAGGCAAGGTCAGACGTAGCAGAAGGTCGGGGGCAGGCGGCAAGGTTCGTAGTCAGGATGGATAGCAGAAGTTCAGGTACACAGGCTTTGGACACACTAAACGCTTTCACTGGCACAAGGCAACAAGATCCGGCAAGGGAGTGCAAGGGAGGAGATCAGATATAGCCAGGGAGCAGGTGGGAGCCAATTAAGCTAATTGGGCCAGGCACCAATCATTGGTGCACTGGCCCTTTAAGTCGCAGAGAGCTGGCGCGCGCGCCCTAGAGAGCGGAGCCGCGCGCGCCAGCACATGACAGCAGGGGACCGGGACGGGTAAGTGACCTGGGATGCGATTCGCGAGCGGGCGCGTCCCGCTGTGCGAATCGCATCCCCGACGGCCATGACAGTGCAGCGCTCCCGGTCAGCGGGACTGACCGGGGCGCTGCGGGGAGAGAGACGCCGTGAGCGCTCCGGGGAGGAGCGGGGACCCGGAGCGCTAGGCGTAACAGTACCCCCCCCTTAGGTCTCCCCTTTTCTTTGACCGGTAACTGCCTCCCCTGGGATGAGGACACCGGGAAAGAATGGAGGGTTTCCTCAACGGCAGGCAGTACAGCAGGAGTGGGAATGGGGAGGGAGGGCAGAGGGCGAAGCCTGGCACGGGGCAGTGTGACACCAGGACGGGGGCCATGAGGAGGCACTGAGGTTTGCCTGACGGGACTGGGAGGGGGGGAGAGGCACTTCCTATGGCAGGCAGAGTCCCAGTTCTTGATCTCCCCGGTGGTCCAATCAAGGGTGGGGGAATGAAGCCGGAGCCATGGCAGACCGAGGAGGACCTCAGAGGTACAGTTGGGTAGGACGAAGAGCTCAATCACTTCGCGATGGGGTCCGATACACATCAGGAGGGGTTCTGTGCGGTAACGCACAGTGCAATCCAGTCTGACTCCATTGACCGCGGAAATGTAGAGCGGCTTGACGAGACGGGTCACCGGGATGCGGAATTTATTCACAAAAGATTCCAAAATAAAATTCCCGGAGGCACCAGAGTCCAAGCAGGCCACGGCTGAGAGGGAGGAGTTGGCTGAAGGAGAAATCCGCACGGGCACCGTGAGACGTGAAGAAGCAGACTTAGAACCAAGAGACGCCACACCCACGTGAGCTGGGTGCGTGCGTGCGTTTCCCAGACGTGGAGGACGGATAGGGCAATCCACCAAGAAATGCTCGGTACTGGCACAGTAAAGACAGAGATTTTCTTCCCTACGGCGATTCCTCTCTTCCTGGGTCAGGCGAGACCGATCCACTTGCATGGCCTCCTCGGCGGGAGGCCCAGGCGTAGATTGCAACGGATGCTGTGGGAGAGGTGCCCAGAGATCTAAGTCTTTTTCCTGGCGGAGCTCTTGGTGTCGCTCAGAAAAACGCATGTCAATGCGGGTAGCCAAATGGATGAGTTCTTGCAGGTTGGCAGGAACCTCTCGTGCGGCCAGCACATCCTTGATGCGACTGGATAGGCCTTTTTTAAAGGTCGCGCAGAGAGCCTCGTTATTCCATGATAACTCGGAAGCAAGAGTACGAAATTGGATGGCGTACTCGCCCACTGAAGAATTACCCTGGACCAGGTTCAACAGGGCAGTCTCGGCAGAAGAAGCTCGGGCTGGCTCCTCGAAGACACTCCGGACTTCAGCGAAGAAGGCCTGGACTGTGGCTGTGGCAGGATCATTGCGGTCCCAGAGCGGTGTGGCCCAAGACAAGGCCTTTCCTGAAAGAAGGCTTACTACGAACGCCACCTTAGACCGTTCTGTAGGAAACAAGTCCGACAACATCTCCATATGCAGGGAACACTGAGACAAAAATCCACGGCAGAGTTTAGAGTCCCCATCAAATTTGTCCGGCAGGGACAAGCGGAGGCTAGGAGCGGCCACTCGCTGCGGAGGAGGTGCAGGAGCTGGCGGAGGAGATGGTTGCTGCTGTAGCAGAGGCAGAAGTTGCTGTAACATGGCGGTCAACTGCGACAGCTGCTGTCCTTGTTGGGCAATCTGCTGCGATTGCTGAGCGACCACCGTGGGAAGGTCAGCGAGACTTGGCAGCGGCACCTCAGCGGGATCCATGGCCGGATCTACTGTCACGATTCGGCTTACGGGTTGTGGATCCGCTGTGTCAGCGAGGGATTGGCGTGGACCGTGCTAGTGGACCGGTTCTAAGAGGCTACTGGTTTTCACCAGAGCCCGCCGCAAAGCGGGATGGTCTTGCTGCGGCAGTAGCAACCAGGTCGTATCCACTAGCAACGGCTCAACCTCGCTGACTGCTGAGAAGGCGTGGGACAGAAGGACTAGGCAGAGGCAAGGTCAGACGTAGCAGAAGGTCGGGGGCAGGCGGCAAGGTTCGTAGTCAGGATGGATAGCAGAAGTTCAGGTACACAGGCTTTGGACACACTAAACGCTTTCACTGGCACAAGACAACAAGATCCGGCAAGGGAGTGCAAGGGAGGAGATCAGATATAGCCAGGGAGCAGGTGGGAGCCAATTAAGCTAATTGGGCCAGGCACCAATTATTGGTGCACTGGCCCTTTAAGTCGCAGAGAGCTGGCGCGCGCGCGCCCTAGAGAGCGGAGCCGCGCGCGCCAGCACATGACAGCAGGGGACCGGGACGGGTAAGTGACCTGGGATGCGATTCGCGAGCGGGCGGGTCCCGCTGTGCGAATCGCATCCCCGACGGCCATGACAGTGCAGCGCTCCCGGTCAGCGGGACTGACCGGGGCGCTGCGGGGAGAGAGACGCCGTGAGCGCTCCGGGGAGGAGCGGGGACCCGGAGCGCTAGGCGTAACATGTGTGCACCAAGATGGCACCGAAACAAAAGAAAGTTGTGGCGGTCGCAGCCCAACTGTTCCACGACCTTGCTGACCATCTGCAGCAGTTATCGGTGGATGAAGAGGGGGCCTGCAATCTTCCCCCCATTGCCTGACAATGACAACTGGCCAGATACCCCTCCAGGGGAAATCGCTGGGACACCCGGAGCATCTTCACCGGTGAGACTGTCCCCTCACCACCGGACATGGGATTCGTGGGCTGAGATCCTGATGAAGGAGTCTTCTGTAAGCATCAGAAGCTGCCTTCTCTTCCTCCACAAGCCCTGAGCCAGAAATACCCCTGTCTGCCTTGCCGAGTGCACGACCGCGCTTGCCAAAATTGCCTAAATGGACTTTTGGGGATGAAACTGAAATGATCCAGTGCATGCATGATGTTCTCCAACCCCTGACTGGGAAGTCCCTTCCACCGGTCCCTAAGGCACAGAGGGAAAGGGCCCGTCAGGAAGCCGAATTAGCTGAAGTGATGAAGTTAAAGGTCCGACACAGAGAACTTAATGCCCCCAAGCATGTTCATCTGCCTCATGAGGAGAGGATCCGCTACCAAGAAAACACAAATAAAATGGAGGCAATCTACATTCGCATGTGGGATCATCCCTGAGAAGGGGAGAAACCCTTGGAACGTCACAGAGCAACAGTTGCCAAGTTTGACAAGGTCAGAGGTTACGGTACCCTCATTGATTGCCACAACGGCTATACCATCCTCGTAAACCGCCGAGCTGTCCAGAGGCTATACATCAACAAAAAGTTCCATTCCCTGGAGGTGGGTGAGATAGTCGAATACACACCTGTCCAGGGCCTGTGAGGAGAGTGGGCTGCCTCAGTCACCAGACCAGCAGCTCTAACCCAGCTTCCTTTCAAGTATTTTCCATCTACTGATTGGGAGGCGGACCCCTTCCAGCTGAGGACGAAATGGCCTTCTCCTGATGCCTCCACCTACCAGCCTGAGGAGGAATTTCTACAGCAGCAGCCACTTCCTTCTGCATCCTGCAAAGTGCCCAGGCCTACTCCTACCAAGGAGGTTTGGCCTAAACCGCGGGCACAAACCACAGAACCTAGGCCTACTCCCAGCACGGAGGTTTGGCCTGCCCACCAGGTACCAACGAAAGTGCTGCGGCCCACTCCCGACAAGGAGGTGGGGCCAACTCAATCAGCACCAACTATAAATCTTAACCCTACAGTGCCACACTCTACCATCACTAATGTGGTGTGGGAAAGCCACATCAATTATTTGCCTGCTTCTGATGTTGAGAGGGGTAGAGGTTCCAGAAGGGGAGCAGGACGACACTGCAAGAGTTTCTTCTGAAATGTGACATTCATGTTTTCTTAAAGTTTTGTCTTCACAGACTTTCTGCAACGTTTAAGGAGTGTGCCTAGCAGGGCTATGCTAAGATTGTTCCAGTTGAAACCGTAACCGTCAAGCTTTTGTACCTGGCCCTTAGACCAAGAGACAGCCGTGATATTTGGACTCTTAATGCAGGTGGACTGATGATCCTTGCACATCTGTTTACGTGTAAATACCTCAATAGTAACGTAATATTTTTGCTTAAATTGCACTTATCAGGTGAATGCACCTGAACCCTGTTGGAGTGTTTAATAAATAATTGTGCTAAGGTAACTAAATGTAAATGGTTATTGTACACGTAAAAATAGCCTTGTCCACGTGTACACAAAAGAATGTAAATAATAGGTGTTGTAGTAGTTGCTAGTAGGTGGCTCTCTCAGCTCCTCTGGGAGTAACATTTCCGTCACCCATCACTAATGCTTTCTCAAAGGTCTACACAGGGAAAACTACCCCTAAGGTATCAAGACTGACCTTTCACGTATTACTATACACATAGTACCTCAAACTAATCACTTAAGTGTACTTGCCTCACTTAAACTTAGTACACCAACCAAACAACAAAAATATCTCACACTCAAGTAAATGCTTTAGGAATTGTAGTCTATGTCATTGTCATTTTCCAATTCCTGCCACTGTTGTGTACACTAACTGTTCTCTTCTTTCTCTTACGTGTGTGAGATGCCCTGCCCGGCCAGTAGGTGGTCTTGCAAGCTAAAAATACACGTAATCAAAAAGGTAACCTAGGTAAGCTTTATCTCTTGTGTTCTAGGGATAGGAGCGTGTAGCCAATAGACCCTAGTAGCCAGTTTATTGGTAGAAAGCCTCAGGCAAGCCAGTAAAGCCCCCAGTGTACTAAACAGGTAACTAATATTGCAAAAATGTTTAGTGAGATTAAAAAATGTCTAGTGAGATTCAAGAATGTTAAGTAGGATGAATCCCATGTATAATAATGTCATTCTGTTACTAAATTCATGAACCAAGTAATCCTGTTCATGAGCTTACCTATGTATATGCTTGTACCTCAAAAAAGTTAAATAATCTTATAGTGTTTATACCGCCTGATTAATGGACATTTGAAAAGTTATGCCCAGGACTGTTATAAAGCAACCTTCACTTCGTCCCTCTGTCTTAGGGGACAGACGTCAAGGCTGGCTTATTTTAAGTAAGGGGGGTTTGTGGTGTCCCGGTACCTTATTGCATACCGTACCTTGTATGGTGGTCCCCAAAGTCAGAATTACTACGTTCAGGTAGGGTCCCCCA
The DNA here is from genome assembly GCF_029499605.1 of Hyla sarda. Classification (NCBI taxonomy): domain Eukaryota; kingdom Metazoa; phylum Chordata; class Amphibia; order Anura; family Hylidae; genus Hyla; species Hyla sarda. The sequence continues at coordinate 232,394,101 of NC_079189.1, read as the reverse complement.
GGTGGGACAGCCCTTAGTCACCTCCTTATTTTCTAATGCTAGGATGTTTATGTGTATATATTTAATAATGTGTATATTTAATATAAGGTATATTAGTGTGCTTACTATGTTAGCGTCGCCGGACCTTCGGTCATGTGACTATGTTAATTCCTCTATGGTATGTTGGAGGACCCTTGGAGCTCCTTGGGTCACATGTTAACCAAAACCCTTTGTAAGGTGATTGACAGAAGTTTTGGACCAATTAGCTCTAGTCCAGCCCCTGCTCATATAAGGGAGCTGTAGTCAATTATCGTTCTCTTGAGTTGCAGCTCTCGTGGATGCCGGACTAACAGGACGGATCTGCGCAACTTTCAAAGACAGGCTAGGCCAGAAAACCTGCTGGCCTTAGCCAAACTAAACCGTGAGTCCTAAACTAAATCCCCGCTAAAGCTAGCGTGACTACTGCTCCAAAATTAAATCCCCTAAATCCAGTGGAACAGCGCATATCAGTCTACGGACTCTAAAACGCTTAAGTTCCCAACCACTGTCAATCTCTAAGAGACTTTGCATGTATAAAGACTGTTCCGGTTATGAAGCTTCCATAAAATCTTCAGTAAAGTTCCAACTGTTTTCAGCAAACTCTCCGGTTGTGGAGATTCAATTATTCTATACCTCCCTATCGCTCTTGGGAAGGGTGGCGGTAGGACAAGCATTACAGAAGATCCCTCACCCTGGCATCACAAATAGAAAGGGTTAACCAGACACCCTTTAGTCACTGCACAGCTACACCCCATATACCCTACTCCCCCAGGCTATCACAGACACATGCATCCCCTATGCGCTGTGAATGAGGATTGCGATGGATGAGCAGTCTGACAGGTTTGAATTAAGACTTGCAGCTTGTGAACACATCGCATGCACAGAATGTCAACACGTTGCTGGCAAGCAAGCCCTGGTGTTAACCAAAGAAGCAGTGGGTGGGACTTTACATCAGATAGATGTTACAGTCTGGGATTATAGTGGACCCTCTACCACACCTCTTTGACACACTGGGCCCTCATAAAAGTGAATTTTTTTTTATAGCTGAAGAACAGATTCTATAAAGATATGCAAAATTTCCATACACTATCATATATTCATCTACTCTGGTAATTTAATGTGCACTTTATTTGTCTTAAACAAAGTTTCTTTGTGTTGCCTTTTCATTTTATGTATTTCTATAAAAAAGGCCCATCAAAATCTTCAGCACCAGGACCATGATGCTCTTAATCCGGCCCTGATCATAATCTAATACATTATAACTTTATAATTAATATACATTATAACCCCGCATCACACCGGGTCGGTCCCGGCTGCTAACGATAGCCGGGACCCTGGACTAACAGCGTGCGGCAACGATCGTTGTACCGCGCGCTGTTAACCCTTCATGCAGCGATCAAAGTTGATCGCCGCGTCTGAAAGCAAAAGTAAACGCTTCCCGGCAGCTCAGTTGGGCTGATCGGGACATCGCGATAAAATCGCAATGTTCTGATCAGCTGGGACTCAGGTGGAGGTCTCCTTACCTCTCTTTGTGGCGTCCGATCGGGGTTTGATTGCTCCAAGCCTGAGCTACAGGCTTGAGCAATCGAGCACCTATCTCGCTGATCCGTGCAAAGCTCCGACTTCACAGGGATCAGCATAAGAGATCAGTGTGTGCAGTGCTATAGCACTGCAAAAAAAAAGTGAAAAAAAAAGTTAACAAATGTCATTTAACCCCTTACCTAATAAAAGTTTGAATCACCCCCTTTTCCCATAAAAAAACTGTGTAAATAAAAATAAAAATTAACATATGTGGTATCGCCGCGTGCGTAAATGTCCAAACTATAAAATTTTATCATTAATTAAACCGCACAGTATATGGCGTAGGCGCAAAAAAATTCCAAATTCCAAAATAGCTTATTTTGGTAACTTTTTATATCATAAAAAATGAATAAAAAGCGATAAAAAGGTCAGATCAACACAAAAATGGTACCGATAAAAACTTCAGAACACAGCGCAAAAAATGAGTCCTCATACCAGCCCGTATGCGGAAAAATAAAAAGTTACAGGGGTCAGAAGATGACAATTTTAAACGTATAAATTTTCTTGCATGAAGTTATGGTTGTTTTCAGAAGTGCAAAAAAATCAAATCTATATAAGTAGGGTATAATTTTAACCGTATGGACCTACAGAATAAAATAAGGTGTAATTTTGACGAAAAAATGCACTGCGTAGAAACGGAGGCCCCCAAAACTGGCAAAATGAAATTTTTTCTTCAATTTTGTCGCACAATGATTTTGATGGATTAAGCCATGATATGGATTTTTAGGTGCAAAATTGAAAGCGTTTTGATTTTTAGAAGGTGATGAGTCCTCAAGGGGTTAAAACTATCACTGTAAGATGTATATACCTTATGGGAATAAAAGGGTCAAAAAGAAAAGAAAAGCAATATGGATGAATAAAAATTATAAGGGGGCAATCAATTACATTAATAAAGCATTTAAACTACTAAAACAGGACAACATTGAAGAATCATTAAAAAGCTATAGAGAAAAATGTAAAATTTGGCAAGACTTATTGCCAAAGAGAGTAAAACTAACCCCAAGATGTTCGTTAACTATATAAAAATTAGGAATTGAATTGCCAGGTGAAATACAGCGAGATAAGGTGAACTCCCCAGTACAGGTCACCTGTCTAACCAGGAAGAAGTACAGTGCCGCCTACAAGAAATCAAAATAGACAAATCGCCAGGTCCAGATGGCATTCACCCCCGTGTTCTAAAGGAATTAAGTAATGTAATAGACGGACCCCTATTCCCTGGCACAAGGCAAATGTGGTGCCAATATTTAAAAGGGGTCAAAAGGTGACCCCGGGAAATATAGGCCTGTTAGTTTAACCTCCGTTGTATTTAAAGGACAACTGTAGTGGTCAAAAATCCCTGCCCAAATGTTCCCCAAACAAAAGTTATACAATTCAGTCAATTAGTCCTATTTACCTATATGCAGCCGTTTCTGAGATATTAGAGTTGCCAGCATAGCCCAGTAGTCCTGCGTCCGTCCCCTATTCATTACATTGCAGCCGCCATCTTGGGGACGGAGATCTCTTCCTCCCAGCAGTGTTTGTGCTCCCCCTAGCCTCTGTCAGGTCCTCCCTCTTATGCATATGCATGAGCGGGTGCTTTCTGAGGATGATCTCTTCCTCCCAGCAGTGTTTGTGCTCCCCCTAGCCTCTGTCAGGTCCTCCCTCTTATGCATATGCATGAGCGGGTGCTTTCTGAGGCAGCCATAGGCTCATCCTCAGAAACGCCCCTATCTGTAAGATTCAAGCAGGGGGAGAATGAGGACGTCCACAGCTCCTCCCCCCTCCCCTGCTCTGTCTACATAGGACCTCGCTTATCACGGGGAGGTTTCAAGTTTTCATGGGGGAAAACACAGAGCAAACCACAGAGCAGGGAGGGGAGGACGTGTGTGTGAAGGAGACATATTACACTGCACGGGCTGGTGGTGTATAGACTACAGGGAATAAATATCATACTGATTCTGTGTGTGAGATGGGGGGGGGGGACTACTGAATGACACATGCTGGGAGTTGTAGTCCCTGTTATATGTGTGTGTGTATGCCAGTGTTTCCCAACCAAGGAATGCTGGGAGTAATAGTTTTGCAACATCTGGAGGCACCCTGGTTGGGAAACACTGGTGTATGAACTACAACTCCCAGGAGATTACAGAGATACAATAGAGGTGTTGGTGAACTACAACCCCCAGGAAACTACAGAGATACAATAGAGGTGTTGGTGAACTACAACTCCCAGGAGACTACAGAGATACAATACAGGTGTTGGTGAACTACAACTCCCAGCCAGGAGACTACAGAGATACAATATAGGTGTTGGTGAACTACAACCCCCAGGAGACTACAGAGATACAATATAGGTGTTGGTGAACTACAACTCCCAGGAGACTACAGAGATACCATATAGGTGTTGGTGAACTACAACTCCCAGGAGACTACAGAGATACAATATAGGTGTTGGTGAACTACAACCCCCAGGAGACTACAGAGATACAATAGAGGTGTTGGTGAACTACAACTCCCAGGAGACTACAGAGATACAATATAGGTGTTGATGCAGATGTCCTTTAAATTGTTTGAGGGTTTCCTAAGAGATGCTATACAACTTCCTCTTGAGCATGCAGCAGCTGATAAGTACTTGATGGATTAAGAGTTTTAAATAGAAGTTATTTACAAATCTTTTTGACCCTTTAAAAAATAAAAATAAATAAAAATTTGAAAGTTTTAAGTATGCTTAAAATTGTCCTTTTCTGACACCTATATTTTTTTTTTTTACATGGAGCTGGTTGATGGCTGATTTTTGCGCACCATAATCTGTAGTTTTAAATGGTATCATTTTAGTTTAGATGAGATACTGTGACCACTTTTTATTTACTTTCTTCTGATATACTGTGTGCAGTAACCAAAACTCAAAGCAGTTCTGTACTTTTTTTTAATTTTATGTCATTTACCGTGCGAGTTTAATAATGTTATATGTAGTTCAGACATTTCCACACACATTTGCACCAATTATGTTTATGTTTATTTTTGTATACATTATGTAATTTGAAAAATGGGAAAAGGTAGATGATTTTATTAGGAGAACGGCTTATTTACATTTATTAAAACCTTTTTTTTGTGAGTTTTTATTCCCATAGGTGGCTATCACATGCAACCTTTCAATTGCAAACACTGTTCAATCCTATGCCATAACATAATACTGATCAGTGTTATCGGCGCTCGTCAGAGCACTGATCCAGTAGCACATAAATAGTTAAGTGGCCACCGGCCTTCATGTTAACTAATCAGGACCCCACGAACGTAGTTCCCCTGAGTACCCCAAGCTTGTAAGTGCACTGTATGCCCTGTGTTATTAAGGGGTTAAACAAAATACCTTTCCAAGCTATAGTTCTAAGAATCATTGAATAAGGTCATTTAATACATATTTTCAATATTTATTCAGTGGTGAGTACCATGTCACAATATATATTTTAGGGAATATCCCTGTAAGCAATATTATTAAAAGTAATGCTTATATAGGCAATAGTTCTGCAAGTTGTTAGATCAATCATGAGAATGAGGTCATTGAATATATATTTTTATATAAACAACCCAACAATATATGTAAAAAGATTTTAGGGAATATCCCAATAAACAATATTCCTCTTCAAGTAATAGTTCTGAGAATCATTAATAAAGTAATCTGATATTTGAAATATTTAAAAGATTTATTCAGTCATGAGATGCATGTGACAATATATGCCCGATAAGCATTATTGTTTTTGAGGAATACCCCTTTAACTAAATTAGCTTAATTAATCACAATAATAAGGACATTTAATAAATATTTTCACGATTTCTTCAGTCCTGAAATCTATATGACAATATATGTTTTAGGGAATATCCATTTAAGGAATATTCTTAGAAGAAACGCCCCTTTAGACAATAGTTCTGCAAGTTGCTTGAACACTCGCCCTTTTAAGAAGTTCTGTGAATCGCTTAAATAGCATAGTTTAATAAATATTTCAAGACTCCACAGTCCCAAGATCCATGAGGCAAGATATGTTTTTAGGGAATACCCCTATAAGCATGATTGATTTTGAAGAATATCCCTTAACCCCTTAAGGACCCTGGCTTTTTCCGTTTTTTCATTTTCAATTTTTCCTCCTTAACTTTAAAAAATCATAACTCTTAAAAATTTTCACCTAAAATTATATATAATGGCTTAATTTTTGCGTCACTAATTCTACTTTGTAAGGACATTAGTAATTTTTCGCCAAAAATCTACGGTGAAACGGGAAAAAATCAATGTGCGACAAAATTGATGAAAAAAACACTATTTTGTAAGTTTTGGGGGCTTCTGTTTTACGCAGTACACTTTTTGTCAAAAATGATACCTTATCTTTATTCTGTAGGTCCATACGGTTAAAATGATACCCTACTTGTATAGGTTTGAATTTGTATCACTTCCGAAAAAAATCATGAATACATGCAGGAAAATTTATACGTCTAAAATTGTCATCTTTTGACCCCTATAACTTTTTTATTTTTCTGTGTTCAGGGCGCTTTGAGGACTCATTTTTTTGCACCGTCATCTGAAGTTTTGATCAGTACCATTTTTGTTGTGATCAGACTTTTTGATCACTTTTTATTCACTTTTTTGTGGTATAAAAAGTGATCAAAAATGCGCTATTTTGGACTTTGGAATTTTTTTGTGCGTACGCCATTGAACGAGCGGTTTAAAAAGCAGTATATTTTTATAATTTGGACATTTCCGCACGTGGCGATACCACATGTTTATTTTTATTATTATTTACATAATGTTTTTTTTACTTTTGGAAATGCCGGGTGATTCAAACTTTTATTAGGGGAAGGGATAATTGAAAGGGTTAATGATTTTTTTTTACACTTTTCTTATGCAATATTATAGCTCCTAGAGGGGGCTATAACATTGCATGTACTGATCTTTACCACTGATTGATGCATCTCCATAGGAATGCATCAATCAGTGTTTTCGGCAATTGCTCAAGCCTGGATCTCAGGCTTGAAGCATTCATTCGGCGATCGGACAGCACAGGAGAAGGTAAGAAGACCTCCTCCTGTGCTACAGCTGTTCGGGATGCCGCGATTATACCGCGGCGATCCCGAACAGCTCCCTGAGCTAACCGGCAACTTTCACTTTCGTTTTTAGCCGCGCGGCTCAGCTTTGAGCGCGCGGCTAAAGGGTTAATAGCGCGCGGCACAGCGATCAGTGCCGCGCGCTATTAGAGGCGGGTCCCGGCTTCACTATGACGCCGGGCCCGCCACGATATGATGCGGGGTCATCGTGTGACCCCGCGTTATATCGCAGGACCGGGACCCAGGACGTACTCATACGTCCTGGGTCCTTAAGAGGTTAAAGGGGTACTCCCATGGAAAACTTTTTTTTTTTATTTTAAATCAACTGGTGCCAGAAAGTTAAACAGATTTGTAAATTATCAAAGTTAGACGAAGAGAAAAGAAGTCGCACTCACCACTGGAAGCAGTATAAAAAGTCTTGTCCTTTATTCATACCGGCAGAGTGGAAAGGTAAAATGCGGTCACACACGCGGGGAGTGAGAGCAGCCGCTCTCAAGATGCGGGGGCACACCACCAACGGCAACTAGTTTCGCGTCACAGACCTGACGCTTCTTCCGGCCAAACAAGGTGTACGCCTACCTATCCAGGTGGGTAAGTATTTAAGCGGCTTACAATGGGGGAGGGAAGGGGACATGGTGACCGTAACACATAACAAAAAGTGAAACAGAAAAACCACAGACCATTGTAAAAGATATGTAAAACATACATAGTGCTTAAAAACAACTCCACCTAACAGAGGTAGAGGATTCACAAAAAAGCTGACAGATCTTGTTTGTCATTCATCCCCGTGGGTCCCATGGCTTTCAACCTAATAATCCAAAACGCCTCCCGACGTAAGAGGAAGGAATGCTTATCAACGCCAACAGGGACAACTTCTATTCTCTCGATTCCGGCAAACCGGAGACCCTCGCTTGTACCGCCATGACACTCATTCATATGAGCGATGAAGCGAGGGGACCCCTTGCCCGATCGCAGAGAATAGAGGTGCTCTCTCACTCGTGCATTTAATTTGCGCTTGGTTTTGCCCACATAAAATCTTTTACATGGACAGATAAGGCAATACACGATGTGAGTTGATTGACACGTGATCAACTGGTTCACAAATAAATTGACCCCTCCAACAGAAAAATTTCTTTTAGACAGATTAAACTTACAAAACTTGCAGTTCCTGCATGGAAAATTTTCCTTCCGTGTCATTTTATTCAACCAGTGGCCACTTCCAACCTGAGACTTGTTTTTAGATTTTTTAATTAAATCTCCAATGGTGGTAGATTTCCTAAAAGTTACAATGTGTTTTTCTTTTGCTTCCTCTTCCATTTCTTCGTCGTTATTAAAATAAAACCAATTGTCAAAAATGCTCTTCTTTATAACTTGATTAATTGGCGAGTTAGCAAAAGAAAAAACAATGCGTTTATTGTTTTTATTTCTATAGTGCTTGCTTGTTTTTCCTTGTTTTTTCAGGGCCAATAAATCTCCCCTATCCTTCTTCTCTGCTTTTAGGTAAGCTTGTTCTATAATTGCGGTGGGGTAGCCCCTTTCTCTAAGCCTTACTTTTAATTCCTCCGCTTGTTGCCTAAAACTAGAATAATTACTATTCACTCTTTTTATCCTTAAAAATTGACTGTATGGAATATTGTCCCTAACATAGCTGGGATGCGAACTTTTATAGTGAAGGAGGGTATTCTTTGAAATAGGCTTCCTAAAACCAGTCGTTGTTAATTCGCCTTCATGGATAGTAAGGGTAATATCCAAAAAATCGATAGAGAAGCCCCCAAAAAGATAAGTAAACAGCATATTGGATGCATTGCCTTCATTAAGATAGTGGACGAAGCCCTGAAACTCAATTTCTGTGCCTTTCCACACCAAGAGGACATCGTCCACGTATCTAAGAAAGAAGGCAATGTTTTTCAAAAAGGGGTTACTACGGTAGAAAACCAGTCGCTTTTCCAACATAATAAGGAATACATTAGCATATGTACATGATACAAGTGAGCCCATGGCCGTGCCATGGGCTTGCCTGTACCATTGGTCCTCATAGATAAAATCATTATTCTCCAAGAGGAATCTTAAGGATTCAGAGACAAAGTCTCTAAACGCTCTAGACTTTCCTGCCTCACTGAGGAAGATGTCCATGGCCTCTATACCCACATCGTGTGGGATGCGGGTATAGAGGCTTTCCACATCTAGGGAGACCAATCTGTGGGATTCTTCGAAGGAGAAATTCTTGAAGGCTCCTATTAATTCTCCAGTGTCTTTTAACAAGGTCGGAATATGTTTCAGAAGTGGTGCCACTAGCCATTCTAAATATGCAGATAGAGGTTGTGTGATAGACTCAGTGCTTGCCACAATCGGTCGTCCTGTCGGGTTGTTTAGGGTCTTATGTACTTTGGGCAGTATATACCACCTGGCTGGAAAATAATTTTTCTTTCTACCGGACTCCTAAGAAGGGAACGAAGGTGGTCGGAGGTTCTCCTAGTAGGATTATCCTTAAGGGGTATATAGACAGAGGTGTAGCCTAACTGGCGTTCAACCTCTTTTTTATGTGCCTGTGTGCCCCAGACCACCACCGCCCCTCCTTTGTCAGCTTTAGTAATGATCAGATCTTTTCTCCTGCTTAACCACTCTAAGGCTCTTTTTTCCTTGAAAGAAAGATTTTTATCTGGTTCTGGGTACATAAGGGCTTGCACATCTTTTTTGACTGCTCTACAAAACAGGTCTACGTTACTCCCCGACACAATGGGTGGGAAGAATGTAGATCTGTTTCCTCCTTGGAAGAAACCAGGTTCTGGTTCATCCCCTTTGGAGGGAAGGTCAGGGACATCCCCTTCCATTAAATCACAAAGCATTTCTGCATTACATTGATCCTGTGTGGAGAAATCATGTGACACCCTAAAACCCAGCCTAGAGACCAAACAGGGTTTTTCTCCCTCAAGTGCTGCCCTCTTGTCTTGATTTTTGGCACCACTGATTTTATGCATCCGAAAAAAATATTTATTGAGACAGATCTTCCGTAGTGCTTTGTGTAAGTCAATTTCAAAATGGGCAGGGTTAAACCTGTCATGTAGCCCATAATTAAGTCCTTTTGATAGGACGGAGATGCAGTCATTATCAAGGGCAACGTCCGTTAAATTGACTACATTGTCCACATATTCTACTGTTTCCAAGCTACTTCCTTCCTTTTCCATTGTCTTCCCTGTGTGTGTTTTGGTCTTTTTATTTCCTCTCCCTCTCCTTGTGCGCCTCCTAAAGGTCCGCCTGTGGAGGTGTTTGGTTGCTCCGGGAGATGGGAGCGTACTCCATCATCCTCTTCTGAGGGGCTAGAGTCCGACTCAGTTGTCATGAAATCAGAGACGGCTTTCGCTTTTCCGTAGTTTTTCTTCTTTTGGCCCTGTTTTTGACCTGGTTTAAAGGGCTTATGTTTGTGTCTCATCTTTTTATCTGTGGAAAAATTAGAATGTCTCCATGAGAACACGAAGCCGTTCTCGAAGTCGTGCTTGTCTCTAATGTATTTGTCCCTCTTTTGTTCTTTAATGTCCGCTTGCAGGACCGTAAGTTTTCTCTCCAGGTTTTTCATAGAAATACTTAACTTTTCTTCTGAGAGGCGCGTTTTTAAGGCGTTTTTTGCTTTACATAGTTCTTGTGCAACCCTTTCATATTCCATTTTATTCTTCTGGTAGACTAGTGATTGCAGGTTTAGGAAATGTTGTAAATAAGCTGCTTCCCATGCTTGCACAAATCCAGCATCGGTTTGAAATTGGGAAGGGGGTTTATAGGTGCGAAGCCCTCTTTGCACTCGATTGCTGTTGATATAAGCTTCTAGAGATTGAATAGTCCAATAAATCAGCACTTCTTTTTCCCCCAAGGAGAATACCCTGAACTCTAGGTTCTTGGTGCTCAGGATGGACAAATCATCCAGTGAATCACAGATTTTAAAGTATGCCCCCGCATCGGCTCGACCCGCGTGTATAGTGCAGTCTTTTTCTTTTGCTTCGCCCATGTTTTGCGGAATTTCCATGTCGGCATTGGATCCCTCAGGGTTAAGCGTGCTCATGGTGCAATGGAACAACACTAATAGAACAGCTGTGAAGTTTGCAAGAACAAGTATAACACCAGGCACTGCTAATCCAATATAACAGCCTCAATGCATGGGGTGAAAAGCACTGCTGTGACCTTCAGGGCAGATCTTCCTAGCTACGTGGAGGTGCAGACCAAACAGGTAGATAATTCAAATATCAAAGTTAGACGAAGAGAAAAGAAGTCGCACTCACCACTGGAAGCAGTATAAAAAGTCTTGTCCTTTATTCACACCGGCAGAGTGGAAAGGTAAAATGCGGTCACACACGCGGGGAGTGAGAGCAGCCGCTCTCAAGATGCGGGGGCACACCACCAACGGCAACTAGTTTCGCGTCACAGACCTGACGCTTCTTCCGGCCAAACAAGGTGTATGCCTACCTATCCAGGTGGGTAAGTATTTAAGCGGCTTACAATGGGGGAGGGAAGGGGGCGTGGTGACCGTAACACATAACAAAAAGTGAAACAGAAAAACCACAGACCATTGTAAAAGATATGTAAAACATACATAGTGCTTAAAAACAACTCCACCTAACAGAGGTAGAGGATTCACAAAAAAGCTGACAGATCTTGTTTGTCATTCATCCCCGTGGGTCCCATGGCTTTCAACCTAATAATCCAAAACGCCTCCCGACGTAAGAGGAAGGAATGCTTATCAACGCCAACGGGGACAACTTCTATTCTCTCGATTCCGGCAAACCGGAGACCCTCGCTTGTACCGCCATGACCCCTTGCCCGATCGCAGAGAATAGAGGTGCTCTCTCACTCGTGCATTTAATTTGCGCTTGGTTTTGCCCACATAATATCTTTTACATGGACAGATAAGGCAATACACGATGTGAGTTGGTTGACACGTGATCAACTGGTTCACAAATAAATTGACCCCTCCAACAGAAAAATTTCTTTTAGACAGATAAACTTACAAAACTTGCAGTTCCTGCATGGAAAATTTCCCTTCGGTGTCATTTTATTCAACCAGTGGCCACTTCCAACCTGAGACTTGTTTTTAGATTTTTTTATTAAATCTCCAATGGTGGTAGATTTCCTAAAAGTTACAATGGGTTTTTCTTTTGCTTCCTCTTCCATTTCTTCGTCGTTATCAAAATAAAACCAATTGTCAAAAATGCTCTTCTTTATAACTTGATTAATTGGCGAGTTAGCAAAAGAAAAAACAATGCGTTTATTGTTTTTATTTCTATAGTGCTTGCTTGTTTTTCCTTGTTTTTCCGGGGCCAATAAATCTCCCCTATCCTTCTTCTCTGCTTTTAGGTAAGCTTGTTCTATAATTGCGGGGGGGGGGGGGGGGGGGAGGCCCTTTCTGTAAGCCTTACTTTTAATTCCTCCGCTTGTTGCCTAAAACTAGAATAATTACTATTCACTCTTTTTATCCTTAAAAATTGACTGTATGGAATATTGTCCCTAACATAACTGGGATGCAAACTTTTATAGTGAAGGAGGGTATTCTTTGAAATAGGCTTCCTAAAACCAGTCGTTGTTAATTCGCCTTCATGTGACCGCATTTTACCTTTCCACTCTGCCGGTGTGAATAAAGGACAAGACTTTTTATACTGCTTCCAGTGGTGAGTGCGACTTCTTTTCTCTTCGTCTAACTTTGATATTTGAATTATCTACCTGTTTGGTCTGCACCTCCACTTGGCTAGGAAGATCTGCCCTGAAGGTCACAGCAGTGCTTTTCACCCCATGCATTGAGGCTGTTATATTGGATTAGCAGTGCCTGGTGTTATACTTGTTCTTGCAAACTTCACAGATTTGTAAATTACTTCTACAAAAAAAATCTTAATCCTTCCAATACATTTTATGGGCTGTATACTACAGAGGAAAGAAAATGCTTTTCTTTTTGGATTTCTCTGATGTCACGACCACAGTGCTCTCTGCTGACCTCTGCTGTCCATTTTAGGAACTGTCCAGAGCAGCATATGTTTGCTATGGGGATTTTCTCCTGCTCTGGACAGTACCAAAAATGGACAGCAGAGGTCAGCAGAGAGCACTGTGGTCGTGACATCAGAGAAATCCAAAAAGAAAAGCATTTCTTCTGTAGAATATAGCCCCTAAAAAGTACTGGAAGGATTAAGATTTTTTTTAATAGAAGTAATTTACAAATCTGTTTAACTTTCTGGCACCAGTTGAATTAAAAAAAATAAAAATAAATAAAAAGTGGGGGGGCGTGGTCTGGCTGCCGAGGCGGATGGTCGCAGGCTAAAGGAGCTCCTCTCACTGCCCTGTTAAAGCGACTAATACCCAGCGTTCTGCCGTGAATTGCGAACACCCACCGAGCCCTAAAGCACCCAAGACAATGCCGGTGAGACGCCGCAAGCCTGGACGGGACGGGGCGCTGAAAAAATTCAGCTTTGTGCCGCGCGCCACCCGTTCTCAAGATGGCGCTTGTCCGCCTTCCACATCTACCCGCTCTCCGGGATCCCTAGCCGCACTCAATCAACGGCCGCAGCTCCGCAGCACGCAACTACCTGCACGGAGGTCTTCCTCTGACCCGGAGCTCAGATCCATCCCGGCGGCTGCTGAGGACGTCGGTGACACGGGTAAGCCCTCTTCTCCCCGGTCCTGGGCAGCTGAGGAAGCTGAGGGCCCGGACCACCATTGTGCTGACACACTGCTAGGAGAAACGACAAGGGGGGCGGTCCCTTCACCCAAAGTTCCTTCAGGTCGGCCATTTACAGACCCTACTTATCCACCCACTAAAGACAACAGTAAGGACAGCAGTACCTTGAATCAAGATGTCCAGGCAGATCCCCTAGCTGACCTCCTTGTCACTGGCCAGCAGCTCACAGATGTGACTATGAAAGACATGCTGTTACTGTTGAGAACCACCTTCCTTCAGGATGTCCAAAGAGTGGTTAACCCTTTACAGTCTGAAATCACTGACCTAGGTAACAGAGTGGATCACCTAGAAACAAAGTTTGGGGAATTTGCAGAGTCTCACAACTCTTTAATAGATTCTCAAAACAATATGGAAGATGAAATCGCCGCTCTTAAATCCAAGGTAGCGGATCTAGAAGACAGGAGCCGCCGCAACAATATAAAGTTGCGCGGTATCCGAGAAACGGTGTCTCCTGCAGAGATTCCAGATTACGTACGATCTCTACTGAAAGCAGTTCTTCCTACATCTACCCCCAGAGATCTGGAGGTTGACAGGGCGCACCGCATTCCTCGCCCCAAGCACTTGGAGGACTCTGTTCCACGGGATGTACTAGCACGTATTAATTTTTTTGGGATCAAAGAACGTCTCCTGGAGTTCACTAGGCGCAACAATGGACTCCCTGCACCATTTCATCATGTTTCCGTCTACGCGGATTTATCCGCCCCCACTCTCCAAGCACGACGAGCACTGGCACCGGTTACTACAGCTCTCCGCTCAGCTAACATTCCCTACCGCTGGGGATTCCCGGTGCGCCTCCTAATCAGACGTGACAACTCTCTCCATGTCATACGTTCCATAGAAGAGGGAACAGCTTTACTCCACTCCTGGGATCTCAATGTGGTGCACCGCACCAAACAAGCTCATGTAAACAAACCATGGTCTCCTACCTGAAAATCTCCACGGCAGATCCTTATATCCTGGACAGTTTGGGCTCCGATGCGGTGGCTATGTGCCTTTGGCTTCGGAATGGACTTTCACCCCACAAGGTTTAGGGTGACCTCACACCCTGTGTTTTCTTTACTCTGTGTTTTGTGGTGTATTTACCATGTTTTTCTTCTTTACGTGTTTTGTTGTTGCCAATGTAGTGACGTTGCCTTCTATTATTATATTTGATGCTTTGTTCATTTGCAATAGACGGGCGCATGCTGGCTGGGAGATGCGCTCTGTCTCCTATATTCATTTCTCTATCCACCATATCATGCATAGCAATGTGTTACTTAGTAAGTCATAGTGATTACCATCTCTAGCATAAATGTGAATGGTTTAAACGCACCCCATAAACGATCATACCTTTGGAGGGAGGCCCAACAATTGGGCTGTGATGTTTTATGCGCCCAAGAGACGCATTTACTGGCTAAAGATGCATTCAGGATTAAACACCCGGCTTACCAACATATTTTCCACTCTCATTATAGCTCGAAGTCCAGAGGAGTTATGATCGCAATCAAAAACACTGTCTCCTTTGTATTGAGAGATGTCACCGCTGATCCGCAGGGCCGGTACGTAATCTTACGCTGCTCCATCAACGCCAAGCAACTAACAATCCTCTCTGTGTACGCGCCTAATGTGGGCCAACTCCTCTTCATTGGCCGCCTACTCAGACGGGCCCGCAAAAACGTTTGGGGTTCACTACTCATATGTGGGGACTTTAACATTACAGCTGACCCCTCCATAGACTCTACTTCACTCTCTCGCTTACATTATCCCTCCCTTTCCACTTTCCTATGGGAACATGAAATGTACGACATTTGGAGGATTCATCACACTACAGAGAGGGCATACACTTTTCTCTCCGGTGTTCATAACACCTACTCTAGGATAGATATGTTTTTAGTTGACAGGAACATACTACCCCACGCTGTGTCTTCCAGTATTGACACTATCAAGTGGTCGGATCACGCCGCTACATCACTCCAACTGACTGACACTATTTCTTCCCCCCCTTCTTACTCTTGGCGAAGCAACCCATTTATATGGTCAAACCCGACGTACGCCACTCAACTAGCAACTGACTGAATACTTTACCCTCAACAAGGTTTCCACGGACGACCATGTCTTACTTTGGAACTGCCACAAGGCAGTGATCAGAGGCTGCTGTATCAAATACGGTGCCCTCCTGAAAAAACAACACTTAGAACAAGTGACAGACGCATTAGCTAAATTAAAACAGGCTGAGGAAATTAACCAAACCACCCCAACTGCCCAACATGCGGAAGAGGTGACAAAACACCGTAGAGATTTACGATGTTTGTTACTATCGCAAACATCGCAAACTACAAGCGACTTACTATTCTCAAAATAACAAAGCGGGCAAACTGATGGCTAATCGTTTCAAACAACGTCGGATTAAATCTAGAATCCCCTACCTGCTCCACCCCACCACAAATGAGAAGCTTTTCACCCCTCGAGACATAGCGAACGGATTTAAAAAGTTTTACGAACACTTATACAATCTACATACCTCAATCCCTACCCCACCGGATTTATCCACCGCCACTCAAAGATATCTTAACAGGCTACATCTCCCATCGTTGACACCACAACAACTCGAACAACTTAACAGCCCCCTGACTCTCTCCGAAGTATTAGACACCATCACCTCTCTCCCCTCTGATAAAGCCCCAGGTCCCGACGGGTTTGTAAACTCCTATTATAAAAAGTTTAAAGATTTACTAGCCCCTTACCTTTTGAAATTTTGTCAGACGGCCATAGATAGTAGTTCACTCCCCGCAGAGAACCTTCAAGCCACTATCATTACACTGCCAAAACCGGGAAAAACCCCTGATACGCCCCAAAACTTCCGCCCAATCTCTCTCCTTAACCAAGATGTTAAAATATTCCCCAAAATAATTGCTACCCGCCTTTCCCTGGTATTACCGTCACAAATCAACTTAGATCAAGCTGGTTTTGTTACTGGGCGCCAGGCTTCGGACAACACCAGACGTCTGTTGAATCTCATGTCACACTTGGAGCGTCGTGGCCTGCCCGCTTTGCTGGTGGCACTCGATGCTGAGAAGGCCTTCGATCGCCTTCGGTGGTCTTATGCATTCTCTGTCCTAGATAGCATGGGTTTTACTGGACCTATAGTTGGGGCTCTTTCCGCGTTATATTCCACTCCTTCTGCCCGAGTTTTTGCTAATGATTCCTTGTCTGACTCATTTCCGGTCTCAAATGGTTCCAGACAGGGATGCCCCCTGTCCCCTCTGCTCTACATACTGTCCATGGAACCGCTAGCACAGGCAATTCGCTCAAACCCTGCTGTCACCGGAATTAATACGACTGGTGGGCCACATATTATTACGCTTTATGCGGATGATGTGATCTTGACCCTTACTGAACCTCTTGTCTCATTGCCGACGGTGATGGACAGTATCAAAGAGTTTTGCTCCCTTTCTTACTATCAGCTTAATGAAACCAAAACTCAGGCCCTCCCGGTTAACTTGCCCCCAGGTACTTTAAAATATCTGAAACAAAATTACCAGTTTGACTGGAGACCTGACCATTTGCAATACCTAGGTATTAAACTCACCTTCCCGCACAAATCATTGTATGCTGCTAACTATGAACCACTACTGGTAGGGTTGACCAAAGAGGTAGACAGGATGTCTAATTTTGACATATCGTGGGTGGGGACGATAGCGTCTTTCAAGATGTTTTTACTTCCCAAGTTCCTATATTTATTCCGTACCCTTCCCATCTCCCTTCCTTCCACCTTTTTTTCTAAAGCTAATTCTCTTCTAACATCTTTTATATGGGCTGGAGGTCACCCTAGGCTCTCCGCATCTATACTCACGAGAACTAAACCCAACGGAGGCCTGGGCTCACCTAACCTGCATTATTACTACATTGCCACTCTGGTTTCCATGCTAAGGCGTTGGTGGAGCGGCTCTGATGTACCCCCTTGGGTAGAAATTGAAAATTCTTCTGTGACATCCTTACAGGTTAAAGACCTCCTGTTTGTCCCATTCTGGCAGATTCCTACCCCAAATATTGTTAACCCATTGATTCAGGCCTCTTATGAAGCTTGGGTTACTTATATTACGATCACGAGTTCCTCAGGTCATGCCTTGCTGGAGGACATTCCGCTGTCTCTCCTGCAGATTACCATCCCTGGACTCGATGTGAGACGTTGGATTTCTCAGGGCATTACTTCACTGGGAGATATGCACACAGACCATACTCTTCAAACATTCCACCAACTATCTACTGCCTTCCATTTACCCAACACTGATTTTTACAAATACTTGCAGATACGCCACTTTATTACTAGCTTACAAATAACTACGGCCCCTAGGAATTACGGAGCGATCAAACAATTGATGTCTCCTCCGTGCAAGGGACTGAAACTTTGGTACAATGGTCTACTGCACTCACACCAATTTACTAAATCATACCCGATGAAACGATGGGAAAGAGACATGCGGGTAACTTTCTCCACGGAGGAATGGCAACACGCTCTTAAATCGGCACTTGCAGCCTTTCAGTGCTCCACACACTTAGAGTCGGCAATCAAAACCACTTTAAGGTGGTACTACACACCAGACAGATTGTCTCTGATGTACCCTGGGGTTTCACACCTATGTTGGAGGGGATGTGGGCTGAGAGGCTCCCTCTCTCATATTTTATCGGAGTGTCACACTATTGCCCCTTTTTGGTCCTCTTGCAAAGAATTATTGAAAGAGATATTGGGAATCGCCCCCCCATGGACGCAAGAATATGTACTTCTCTTTTTACGTTTACAAACACTCCCACGTCCCTTGAGGGACCTCTATTGTATTATCTGCATTCTAGCCAAAATAACTCTAGTTAGCAACTGGAAATCCACAAACGTACCTACCATTGCACAATTGATTGCCAAAATCAACACTACATACTCATATGAAAAAATCTTAGCCAGAGGAGCGGGTCGGTGTATACCATTTCAGAGGCGCTGGGAACGTTGGGCAGCTACGGAACACTGCATAGACATATAAACGGAAGTTAATCACAGATAGACTGTCATCTCATTCTTCCCTACCACACACTCACCCTTCAGCTAGGAACCTAGCAATCACTTGTAAATACAGGTTATTTGCTGGATGAGGCATTACGATATATGTTACTTACTTAATCCTGAAGAAGACACAAATCTAGTTGGTCAATCCTGCCTTACGGGCGTTGTTAACATGCTAGTCACTATTTGGCACTTGTTTTATTGTTCCTTGATGTTTGACACTGTTTGGATTCAAGTATAAGTTTGAATACCGCCTCATTTGAGGCTTATGTAACTAACTGACCATACTGTATTGTTCATTGAAAATTTTCAATAAAAAGTATTTAAAAAATAAATAAAAAAAAATAAAAAAAGTTTTCCACGGGAGTACCCCTTTTACCCCTTAAGGACCCGGTCTTTTTCCGTTTTTTCATTTTTCCTCCTTAATTTTAAAAAATCATAACTCTTAAAAATTTTCACCTAAAATTCTGTATGATGGCTTATTTTTTGCGTTACTAATTCTACTTTGTAATGACATTAGTCATTTTACCCAAAAATCTACGGTGAAACAGGAAAAAAAATCAATGTGCGACAAAATTGATGAAAAAACACTATTTTGTACGTTTTGGGGGCTTCTGTTTTTACGCAGTACATTTTTTGGCAAAAATGATGCCTTATCTTTATTCTGTAGGTCCATATGGTCAAAATGATACCCTACTTGTTTAGGTTTGATTTTGTATCACTTCAGAAAAAAATCATGAATACATGCAGTAAAATTTATATGTTTAAAATGGTCATCTTCT
The DNA here is from genome assembly GCF_029499605.1 of Hyla sarda. Taxonomy (NCBI): domain Eukaryota; kingdom Metazoa; phylum Chordata; class Amphibia; order Anura; family Hylidae; genus Hyla; species Hyla sarda. Next base: position 232,374,912 of record NC_079189.1, on the reverse strand, counting down.
GACCCTTATAACTTTTTTATTTTTCTGTGTTCAGGGCACTATGAGGGCTCATTTTTTATGTCGTCATCTCAAGTGTTTAGCAGTACCATTTTTGTTCTGATCAGACTTTTTGATCACTTTTTATTCACTTTTTTGTGGTATAATAAGTGATCAAAAATACGCTATTTTGGACTCTGGAATTTTTTTGCGCGTACGCCATTGAACGAGTGGATAAAAAGCGGTATATTTTTATAATTCGGACATTTCCGCACGCGGCGATACTACATATGTTTATTTTTATTATTATTTACACTGTGTTTTTTTTTATTCTTGGAAATGCTGGGTGATTCAAACTTTTATTAGGGGAAGGGATAATTGAAAGGGTTAATGATTTTTTTACACTTTCTCATGCAATATTATAGCTCCTATAGGGGGCTATAACATTGCATTAACTGATCTTTTACACTGATTGATCTCTCTCCATAGGAATGGATCAATCAGTGTTTTCGGCGATTGAATGCTCAAGCCTGGATCTCAGGCTTGAAGCATTCATTCGGCGATTGGACAGCACAGGAGACGGTAAGAAGACCTTCCTCCTGTGCTACAGCTGTTCGGAATGCCGCGATTATACCGCGGCGATCCCGAACAGCTCCCTGAGCTAACCGGCAACTTTCACTTTCGTTTTTAGCTGCGCGGCTCAGCTTTGAGCGCGCGGCTAAAGGGTTAATAGCGCGCGGCACAGCGATCAGTGCAGCGCGCTATTAGAGGCGGGTCGCGACTTCACTAGGACGCCGGGCCCGCCACGATATGATGCGGGGTTACCATGTGACCCCGCGTTATATTGCAGGATCGGGACCCAGGACGTACCCATACATCCTGAGTCCTTTAGATGTTAACCCCTTGAGGACAAAGGGTGTACAGGTGCGCCTTTGCTCCCTGGTACTTAAGGACCAAGGGCGTACCTGGGGACCGGACCGGGTGACTGCTGATATCTATCAGCAGACACCCCGCCCAAATGCCCAGGGGGGTCGTAAGACCCCCCCCCATGTTGGCGATCGGTGCAAATCGCAAGTGAACTCACACTTGCGATTTGCGTGATTCCGGGTCATTATAGGTCTATGGTGAGCAGGTGACCCGGAATATAAGGGGGATCGCGGGTGTCTAAGGCACCTACAATCCCCCTGAAGAGATAGGAGTGAGGTGGCGGGGGTGCCACCCCTCCTATCCCTGCTATTGGTGGTCTAGACGCGACCACCAATAGCAGATCGGGGGTGGGGGGGGGCTAACTTTCGTTTTCCCCGTTCTGCCCACCCACAATAGGCGGGGCAGAACGGGGAAACGACAGAGGACTGGCGCCGGAGTCAACTTACCGATCTGTGGAGGCTGCGGGCGACGATCGGCGTCGGAGATCAGCAGGCAGCGATGTCGTGTAACAGGCTCCCTGGATCCGACGGAAGCCAGTAAGTTGCCTAACAAAATCTGGAGGGCTGCAGTCCGAGACCACTATATAGTGGTCTCTATACTGTAGCACTCCAGATTTTGCAAAACTACAACTCCCAGCATGCCCAGACAGCTGTTTGGGCATGCTGGGAGTTGTAGTTTTGCAACAGCTGGAGGGCTACAGTTTGAGACCACTATATGGTAGTCTCTGAACTATAGCCCTCCAGATGTTGCAAAACTACAACTCCTAACATGCCCACACAACTGTTTGCTGTCTGGGCATGCTGGGATTTGTAGTTTTGCAGCATCTGGAGGGCCACAGTTTGCAGTGGTCTCTATAATGTAGCTCTCCAGATGTTGCAAAACTGCAAATCCCAGCATGCTGTGAGTTGTAGTTGCGATCCCTCCAGCTGTTGCATAACTACATCTCCCAGCATGCCCTTCGGTGATCAGTACATGCTGGGAGTTGTAGTTTTGCAACAGCTGGAGGCACACTGGCTGGAAAATATTGAGTTAGATAACAAAACTTACTGAAGGTTTTCCAACCAGTGTGCCTCCAGCTGTTGCAAAAGTACAACTCCCAGCCTGCATGGTCTGTCAGTACATGATGGGAGTTGTAGTTTTGAAACAGCTGGAGGTTTGCCCCCCCCCCCCCCCCCATGTGAACGTACAGGTTACATTCACACGGGCAGGCTTACAGTAAGTTTTCTGCTTCAAGGATGAGCTGCAGCAAATTTTTCGCCGCAGCGCAAACTTCTAGCAGGGAACTCACTGTAAACCTCTGCCAGTGTGAATGTACCCTAAAAACACTACACTACACTACATTAGCACATAATAAAGGGTAAAACACTACATATACACCCCCTTACACTGTCCCCCTCAATAAAAATGAAAAACGTATTGTACAGCAGTATTTCCAAAACGGAGCCTCCAGCTGTTGCAAAACAACAACTCCCAGCATTTCTGGACAGCCACTGACTGTCCAGGCATGCTGGGAGTTTAGCAACAGCTGGAGGCACCCTGTTTGGGAATCACTGACGTAGAATATCCCTATGTCCACCCCTATGCAATCCCTAATTTAGTCCTCAAATGCGCATGGCGCTCTCTCACTTCGGAGCCCTGTCGTATTTCAAGGAAACAGTTTAGGGCCACATATCGGGTATCTCAGGAGAAATTACACTACAAATTTTGGGGGGCTTTTTATCCTTTTACCCCTAATGAAAAGGAAAAGTTGGGGTCTACACCAGCCTGTTAGTGTAAAAAGATAATTATTTACACTAACATGCTGGTGTTGCCCAAAAGACCCCCAAAATTTGTAATGCAATTTCTCCTGAGTACGGAAATACCCCATATGTGGGCGTAAAATGATCTGCGGGCGCACAACAAGGCTCAGGAGTGAGAGCGCACTATGTACATTTGATGCCTAAATTGGTGATTTGCACAGGGGTGGCTAATTTTACAGCGGTTCTGACATAAACGCAAAAAAATAAATATTGACATGTGACCCCATTTTGGAAACTACACTCCTCAAGAAATGTAACAAGGGGTAAAGCCTTAACACCCCACAGGTGTTTGACAAATTTTCGTTAAAGTTGGATGGGAAAATGAAAAAAAAAATTTTTTTTCACTAAAATGCTGGTGTTACCCTAAATTTTTCATTTTCACTAGGGAAAATAGGAAAAAAGCCCCCAAAATTTGTAACCCCATTTCTTCTGAGTAAGAAAATACCCCAAATGTGGATGTAAAGTGCTCGGTGGGCGAACTACAATGCTCAGAAGAGAGGGAGCGCCATTGTGATTTTGAAGAGAAAATGTGTCCGGAATTGAAGGCCACGTGTGTTTACAAAGCCCCCATAGTGCCAGAACAATGGACCCCCCCAACATGTGACCCCATTTTGGAAACTACACCCCTCACGTAATGTAATAAGGGGTACAGTGAGCATTTACACCCCACAGGTGTCTGACAGATTTTTGGAACAGTGGTCCGTGAAAATGAAAAATTCATTTGCTCAGCCCACTGTTCCAAAGATCTGTCAAATGCCAGTGGGGTGTAAATACTCACTGCACCCCTTATTAAATTCTGTGAGGGGTGTAGTTTCCAAAATGGGGTCACATGTGGGGGAGTCCACTGTTCTGGCACCACGGGGGGCTTTGTAAACACACATGGCCACTGACTACCATTCCAAACAAATTCACTCTTCAAAAGCTCAATGGCGCTCCTCCTCTTCTGAGCATTGTAGTTCAACCACAGGGCACTTGACGTCCACAAATCGGGTATTTCCATACTCAGAAGAAATGGGGTTACAAATTTTGGGGGTATTTTCTGCTATTATCCCTGGCAAAAATGTGAAATTTGGGGGGGAACACACATTTTAGTGAAATTTTTTTTCTTACATATGCAAAAGTCTTGAAACCCCTGTGGGGTATTAAGGCTCACTTTATTCCTTGTTACGTTCCTCAAGGGGTCTAGTTTCCAAAATGGTATGCCATGTGTTTTTTTTTTTTTTTTGCTGTTCTGGCACCATAGGGGCTTCCTAAATGCGACATGCCCCCCGACCAAAATTTGCTCTCAAAAAGCCAAATATGACTCCTTCTCTTCTGAGCATTGTAGTTCGCCCGTAGTGCACTTCAGGTCAACGTATGGGGTACCTCCATACTCAGAAGAGATGTGGTTACAAATTTTGGGGGGTATTTTCTGATTAACCCTTGCAAAAATGGTAAATTTGGGGGGAAACACACATTTTAGTGAAATTTTTTTTTACATATTCAAAAGTCGTGAAACACCTTTGGGGTATTAAGGCTCACTTAATTCCTCGTTACATTCCTCAAGGGGTCTAGTTTCCAAAATGGTATGCCATGTGTTTTTTCTTTGCTGTTCTGGCACCATAGCGGCTTCCTAAATGCAACATGCCCCCCAAAAACCATTTCAGAAAAACGTACTCTCCAAAATCCCCATGTCGCTCCTTCGCTTCTGAGCCCTCTACTACGCCCGCCGGACACTTTACATAGACATATGAGGTATGTGCTTACTCCAGAGAAATTGGGCTACAAATACAAGTATACATTTTATCCTTTTACCTCTTGTAAAAATGATAAAAATGGGGTCTACAAGAACATGCAATTTTCTCCTTCACTTTGCTGCTATTCCTGTGAAACACCTAAAGGGTTAAAACGCTGACTGAACGTCATTTTGAATACTTTGGGGGAGGGGGGGTGCAGTTTTTATAATGGGGTATTTTATGGGGTATTTCTAAGATGAAGACTCTTCAAATCCACTTCAAACCTGAACTGGTCCCTGAAAAATTCTGAGTTTGAAAATTTTGTGAAAAATTGGAAAATTGCTGCTGAACTTTGAAGCCCTCTGGTGTCTTCCAAAAGTAAAAACTTGTCAATTTTATGATGCAAACATAAAGTAGACATATTTTATATGTGAATCAAAATTTTTTGGGGGGGAATATCCATTTTCCTTACAAAGCAGAGAGCTTCAAAGTTAGAAAAAATTCAAATTTCAAATTTTTTCATCAAATTTTGGGATTTTTCACCAAGAAAGGATGCAAGTTACCACAAAAATTTACCACCACATTAAAGTAGAATATGTCGCGAAAAAACAATCTCAGAATCAGATTGATAACTAAAAGCATTCCAGAGTTATTAATGTTTAAAGTGACAGTGGTCAGATGTTCCAAAAACGCTCTGGTCCTAAGGTGTAAAATGGCCTGGTCCTTAAGGGGTTAAGCTAATATTTCTGCAAATTTCTTGATCAATCACAAGTTTAAGGTCATTTAATATATCAAGATTTCTGCAGTCCTGATGTCCATATGACAGCATATGTTTGCGGGAATATTCCTTTAAGCAATATTCTTAGAAGAAAAGACCCTTTAGGAAACAGTTCTACAAGTTGCTTGATCAAACGTAAGAATTAGGTAATTGAATAAATATTTAGATTTACACAGTCCAGAGATATATGGGAGAAGATTTTAGAGAAAATCCCTTTAAACAACATCCCTTTTCACGCAATAGTTCTGATTATCATTAAATAAAGTCATTTGATAAATATTTTCAAGATTTATGCAATCCTGAGATCTATGTGACAAGATATTTTTAAGCCTTCTAAGCAACAATTCTGAGAATCGCTTGATCAAAGAATAAATGTATCCATTTTATTATTAGTTTGTTTTTACACAGTATTTATGATGCATTTTAAATATTATCTGTCACAATATTGAGAGATATTTTTAAATTTTGTATTGAAGACTTTATTTTTTAGAGAAGTGGATTCTTTACTTTCAGGTTTCTCAAAGTGGTACTCCACTGCCCCAGCGTCCGGAACATTGCTGGGTGTGGGCTGCAGGGGTTGTGATGACATGGCCACGCCCCTCGTGATGTCACACCACGCCCCCTTAATGCAAGTCTATGTCTGACACGCCCCCTCCCATAGACTTGCATTGAGGGGCGTGGCATGTCATCACAAGGGGTGTGGTCGCGACGTCACGACCTCCGCAACCCCTAAATGTTCTGGATGCTGGGGCAGTTGAGTACCCCTTTAAGGATGAGTCCTGTGTGATTTGTCATCAATCATTCATCGTGGTCCTTCACATGGCTCCCAATCTGCTCAGAGAATTGGCTGCACCTCATTCGTTCTGCACATTACAAGGATGAACAGAGACCTGGGATGTTTCTACACAGATGAGTGGACAATAAACGGTGACACAGACGTGATATGCAGGTACACAGTATAAGTAGCCTATAAAATGACTTTAATGTTTAGAAAGAAAAATGTTAACAATGCAGACATAGTATTAAGGTCTGCTGCTCCATAGGATATATTAATATGTGTGTGTTGTTTCCTACAAGCTAAGGGATGACTGACAGTTCTATGATTAAGACAAGTAGAACCAGACAAAAAAACAAGGAAGGCATGAACAGTATTCTACCCTTTTTCTACCCTTTTTCAGGGGACCTAAGGACAGCATTTGATAGGATGTTTGAGTATCAGCTTGCCCCCATTGATCACTAAAGGTATGGTAATGCACATCAGTGAGCAGCGCCCTCCCCAGGGAATCTGCAGGAAGCCACCACTTCTGCTGTGGATTTTGGATTCGCCCACATTTTCTTTCTGGTGAGATGGAAGACATCTGTGTCCAGCTGGGATCCCCCCCACATGTGATCTATGGACTTTCTCCAATCCCCAAAGGGTGGCACTGTACCCACCACAGTACTGCTAACAGATCCAACTTGAAGGAGACTTTTTACTTCTTAGAAGACCTCTACCAGGAGAGCATGACAGCAGCATTGCCTTCCTGATCTGGGGTGTGCTGCAGGAAGGCATTCTTGCTGTGAGCTCACCAGTGTTATAAATATCTCTAGCAGTGCCAGTGCTCAGGTTAGCAGTGAGCCATGCCTACCATCTCCACACGCAAACACCAGGCTACAGCCACCGACTGACACATTGGCAGCTGCTGCAGGAGCCACTGGGGCAGCAAAATGCACTTGGGATATTTCCTATTGAAAGAATGAGATTTCCTTCACTGTGTTTTGTCACATTATTCTTCCTCTCCACATCCCACCTCTGGACAGCACTGTTAGCAGCTTCCAAGCAGAAAAAATCCAAGGTGCAGCTCCTGAAGGGCTCCAGTAATCATATAACAAGTGCAGTAGCCTCCTCTGCTTCCTTACCCTCCTTGGGATCAGAGATCAGTGGGTCCCAGTGGAGCACAGCCGGGCGCAGGACTGGTAGCTTGTATTGCAGAGTGGGCATCGGATTCCACCTTCAGATTCACCCGGATGGCAAAGTCAACGGCTCACACGAGGCTAATCATTTAAGTAAGTTGGTTCTGTTCATTCTATTTCCCAGCATGTAGATGAGAAATGTTAGCACAGATGTGCTTTCCTCCAGCACAAGTAACACGCACTGAACCATGCTGTTCTGTTTATCTGTCCTGCCTCTCTGGCAGTACCACCTTTCCTCAAGGAAATCCGACTTCTCATTATTCAGGGGTCACTGAAATACATTGCTAAACACTTAATATATTAGATACAATCCAGGCAGATAGACAGACTATTAGACGTGTGTATGTAACCGGTAACTATTGCATGTCTGCGCATCAGACTTATTTATAGAAAAAGATCTCTGCTTGTCTTGTTTTTTACACTCAGGCACACTACTGCTCAAAGAAATTGATCCAAGCTAATAACACCGTACACAGTATTCGATAGAAAAGGTGTGATAGGTGGAATGTCTTATTATGTAACAGTGATTGAAAATATGTTGTAATGAATTCTATACTGATAACAGCGAATGTATAACAGTAATCCATATGAATTCATCATTATATTAGGACTGTACTCAATACTCAATATTTATTATCATTATTTTTATTTATTATTTTGGAAAAAAATTAATCGGCTTAGGATAAATAGAAGAGAAGGCATGAAGTGTTCCATAAGATTTCCTTGTAGACAGAAAGTTTAAAAGCCTCTTATGAATTATTAAAACCTGGTTTCCTTACAAACATAATCATCTAACACAGCAGACAATGCACATTACATCCTTCATTGCACTTGTGAGGTCCTTAAGAGACTGACCTGAGCCATCACTATACCTATGTACAGTATACATACAGGCTCTTTCTCTCCTTCCATATCTCTCTTTCTAGTATTCTATTTTTCATATATCAAATAGTGTATACATTGGTATCCATAAAGTGTAAACTCCCTGAATGTAACACCTCTTGATGTTTACTTAGTACTCCAGACAAGTCAGCTATATATACTGTATATCAATAATTATTTTACATCAGCACTGCAGACTTTATCAGAGTCTTATAATTCTTCCACACTTCAGTAGGTAGCTCAGCATGATGGATTCTACCTTGTGAGACTGAAATGCAGGATTTTTTTTTTTCGAATGGATTAGAAGCCTTTGAAACTGATGTTTTATTCAGTCCAAATAAAAAGGAATTATCCAGTTGTCAGGACAATCTAAAATGAGTTTTACTGAAGAACTTACAGGTAGAAGTATTTTAATCCATGAGACTGTAATGCATAATTCTATATTCTATGAAGTTGTTAGGAACTATTGCTGTACTCAAATGATATGCTATGGAATGAAACTGCTCAAAACTTTAATATATCTTCTTTTCACATATTTATTTATTGAAATATAAAAGAACAAATTATATATGTATATATATTTTTTTTTTAAGTTCAAAAAGTGAACACGTGACCTTAAAAAAATTTAGTAAAAAGGTGAAGTTTTAATCTAGAGGTTTAGAAGTTTTCATTATTAATTAATTCATTCATTCATGTATTTATTTATTTAATTTGAAACCTCACACAACCATGTATAGGCAAAACAAAAACAAAAAAATCACAAAATAACACACTAAATTATGAAATAAAACACTAAATTGTTGCCATTAGGCTTAATATATATGAAATATAACAAAAGAATTTCATAATAGACTGAACATTAGTTAAATCTAAATAGAAGATTGCACATATCTGTGACATTAAATACGACCTTGTTTGGAAAGGCAGCATATGACCTTCAATATTTACTTGAATACATAGGGGATATTTGTCCAGAGCTGCAAACTGGAATAAATCATCATTTTTAGGGGATGTACATACAGGCATTTTTGCTGTATTTTTTTTAGCTTGTTTGGTTTAAAATAGCTTATCACGACATATCATTAGACAGATCGTATTCATTTCTAGAGGAGAAACTTCTGCCAAAGTACATCTGTTTGCAGTAATGAAAAGACATAGTACAAAGTTTGTTAGAAGTTTAGAAAGTAACACGCGTCCTCCAACTTGTAACCTATAAAGAACACACAGACGCAAACAGAAAGGAAATAGTCATGTCCAGCTGCAGACCCATGAACAGGACAAAGCTACAAAGGTCATTGTGTAGAAGATTTAAGAAAAGATTCCCTAATCAAACTGTAATAATAATTTTCTATTTCAATTACAAAAAACATACAAATATTACATTTAAGTGAATGTCTTGGCACATTAATGACTTTTTGTATCTTAAAATTTAACTGCTGAGACCAAACTAGGTGAACAGCACGCATAAAGTGACTAGAAAAAAGTCTATCCCTGTATTCCTTGCTTTATCTCAAATGCCTTCAAATTTAGACCTATACAAGGGGAGAAAATACACATGGTTTGAGCTTCTTCAGATACCTTTACATGCATATTAAAGGTTAACAGATCTTTTTATAAGCTGCACTTTAGGCCTGATTTAACTATTATGATAAACTTGCACTATTGACACTGGTGGGGGACATTATTTTGGACTGAAGTAGTGACTGATGTGTTTGACAGGACTCTGAAACATAGGGACTTGTGTGTATGTCAATGAAACAATGTTGGGAATTTAGGACCTCTACTTAACAGGTGCATTTCACTAAATTACATGGACTGCACAGACGCACGGCCACACGGTAGGCTTCGTCTTGGGGGAGAAATCTGTGTTCCGACAAGAACACACAGGGAGAGGGTGTAGTACGAATAATATGTGACAGTACAGAATTAGAACCATAATAACACTGGTGCCCAGCCTTAACAAATGTGAAGCTAAGATTTTTTTTCTTTTGGTAAAGCATTCAATTTAACAATTGTAACAATTACATTAATAGCATTACTAGAATTGTGTATTATTATTTTATCAAGGCAGACGTGTGACATTGGCATTTTTCCCATTCTGTTGGAATGTTTCCGGTTTCTTGATAGCAGGAATGACAGTCTACAGCACGATTTGTGTTATCAAAATACTGAAACCCCAAAGGCAAAGTGATAGACCCCATTATGAGTGAATGTAATTCTGCAGGGTCCATTTAAAAAATGATCCTTCATGGCTGCCATGGCTTTATAATGAATAGCAGCAATAATGCCTTCTTGTAGTCTCCTACACTGTAGTAATGGGAGCCGGTTGACATCCAATAATGACAACCTCTTCAACAATCGCAAGATTTATATAGAGCTTAATATAAGTACTTACTATATGTCTAGAAGTGTTTCACAGAAATGAAGGGGATTTAAAGGAACAAGGAGCTATGTCAATATCATAATCAATGCTAAAACCTTATTTTTGTTACATAATGGTAAGCCAAAGGGCAAATGTAGAGTACCATATTTGGTTCAGTTCTGGTGCTTCCTGTGATAATAATAGTTAATTTATGATGTTATTATAGCCAATAGTAGGAATGAAAGACACATGTTGAAGCCATCTTATTTTTATTGTCTACACCATCAGCCAAGTGCAACTTCCCAAGCCTCCACTCCTGACAGATTCACTACACGAGATCTTGCAGGGAGCCAGCAGCATCTGGGTATACACATTTATTGTTGGAACACATAATACACTGTTTTCTGGACACGCTGAACAGCTTTGAGAATCTGTGATCCTGTTCTGCATGGCCTTTTGTATAATAAACACAAATAAAACAAGTCCCCATGGTGCCTTTTGGCTGGGAATGAGCATTTAATATAGTGTGCGCTCAGCTAATACCTCAACTTGGCTTTCATACTGAATTTTCAGCACACACTATGCGCACTTCCAAGGTTGGCTTCTTCTCTTCCACAGCTCTACGTCTCTAAACTAGTCTGTAGGAATAGTGTACCAAATTATATAATGCTGTCCCCTGGGTCAAAACTCCCCACTAGTTATTATATTGATCAGAGGGCCGTTATTACTTATTATTACATTATGATAAGGATTACTACAAGTACCGTAATTACATGGAAGATACAATGGAATTACTACTAGACATACATTGTAGCTTTAGAAGGAAAAAAACTATAATAATTACAACTTTGTTTATAATCTATCTGTTTGTAATAAAATGTATTATATCTCAGCTGACATTTTGTAAAATAGATATAAGATGGATGGACATATAGGTTTTCATAGAAATGTATGTAAATTGTTTACATTCACATTTATATTTTTTTATGGAGATCTTATGGGATTTTTTCCAATAGCATATTCTAATCGATCAGTTTGTTACCATTTTTAGCCCCTAAAACTTAGTGGGATGGATTGAAAAATACATGTTTTACTTTTGTATAATTCCCATGTGCATATTTGTTTCATATTTATACATCCGCATTTTAGCAAAAAAAAAAAAAAAAAGAAAGAAAGAAGTTTAACAAAGAACAGATGAAATACGGATGAGAAATGGCAATGCATGGAATACAGAAAACAATATCCAGAGCAAAAAAGAAAACACCATGAAATAAAAAACAGAACAAATTCTAATAGTTATGAGCCTGCTGTATTCATAAAAGGTGTGCGCCCCTCTCTCCGGTGACTGACATGTAGCTGTGCATGCATTTACAAAAGATCTGTAGATAAAGAACAACATGTGTAGAAATAATCCGGTTGCTCACACAACCCTGACTCAACAGTCCACAGTGTAGACAGTGACAGTATGAAGCAGAACCCCAAATGTGTCCAAAGAAAGTGAATAAAACCTACACATTTCCTTTCTTTTCTTTAGTGCCACTTCATCTACACATGTAAATTGCTGCATTTTTTCAGTGTTTCTATTTGCCAAATGGCACTACATTTATTTGCCCATTTGGCTACCAAGAGTAAAGTCCTAATGTATTTACAAATACATTTCCATTAGTATGAATTATATACAGTATAATCTCAATATTACATTTCATTGTAGCAGATCCTATAGCAAGCTCCTGCTCATATGCAGCTTAGGGTCTTTCATGAGCTTTAAAAAAGACACCACCTTCAACTTCATTCACGTTATTGCTGCCAATAAATTCAGACATTTTATCTGTGTTCTTTGTTCACAGGATCTGACTGTATAGAATAATGCTGTCAGCAGCCTAGAACAGAATGCTCTCTATAGAAAGACAGCAGGTATAAAAATGAAAGTAGGTCTTCAATGAAACCATATATCTTTCTTTCACAGCTCAAGAAATGTTGCATGCTAAATGCTGATTTATACCTTTTATATACATAAAGTATGAATAATAAAAAAGGTATAATCACATTTCTAATCTTTGCGCATGTTTATTCTCTATACAATATTTATTAGGCTAGCTTTTTTGGATAGTTTTTGAGCCAAAGCCATAAATCTATTCAAAAAGAATGGGACATTCCTTCCTACTGGATCAACTTCTGACTTTGGCTAAAAACTGCAGTGGCAGTATTCAAATAAATACCAGAAAAACCTGTGTGGAAACCTAGCCAAGGGTGCATTCACACCACGTTTTGTAGTGCCGGATCCGGCGGGGGGAGGGGCAAACCGGGCGCTTCCGTACCCCGGCCGGATCAGCCCGTGACTCCATTTACTTTAATGACCCGACCGGAGTCAAACGGTGACTCCGATCAGCTCAGTCTTGACCCGTATGCGGTTTCCTGACCGGACCTAAAACCGTAGTTTACTACGGTTTTAGGTCCGGTCCAAAACTGCATACGGGTCAAAACTGAGCCGACCGGAGTCACCGTAAAGTAAATGGAGTCACGGACTGATCCGGTCGGGGTATGGGAGCGCCCAGTTTGCCCCTCCACCCCTGCCGGATCCAGCACCTGTATGTACAAAACGTGGTGTGAATGCACCCTAACACAACTGTTTTTCTGTCTGTTTTGCCCATTTTAAACAATGAGCGAGAGTCACACAGAGTCTGATCATTAGCTAAAATTGTGTTACCTCAGGTTTATACAAGGTAATTAAATACAATTTTTATATTTTTTTTTTATACCAAATGGATCCCTAATGGTGTAGTGTAACAAAAAAATACACATATATGAAAAAACAAAATAAACAAATCATACTTACCTACCCTGGTCCCCCGCAGATCATGTTCCACGGATTTAAAATCCCTTACTGCTCTCTGTTTCTGCCTGCTTCAAACAACAAAAAATAATGAGGAGAGTTAACTAGTGATGAACAGCATAGGCCATATTCGAATTCACAATATTTCGTGAATATATGGATGAATATTGCATATTCGCTATGTTCTTTTTGTTTTCCATGAGAATATTCGTAATGAAATTCACAAAGAGTGTGCATGCGCGATTATATCTTTCACCTAAAAGAAGGGAGGGATCAGTGTCCTCTGATTGGAAGTGCCGATATTCGCGAATATTTGCATATTCGCAAAAAAAAAAGAATATTCGTCATTACGAATATATATCACCTTATTCTAAATATTCACGAAATCGCAAAGTGCCGATGTTCGCGGTAAAAATTTGCATTTCGAATATTCATGTTCAACACTAGAATTAACTAATACTTTCTAATTGTTTGACAGTACAATGCTATATGGACAGATTAAAATGGCTCCAGATTCGATTCCCAGTGGTGTTTTTTTTTAGCATTTGGCATCACATTTTGGCCATGCTCTTTTGCATTCATTCCACACCCCTTTTCTGATAGGCCATGCCTCCTTCTTGGGAAACAAAAGCACTTCATTGTTCTTTTCATAGTGCACTATGCATAACAAATGTGTCTTAATATCTGTGCTGAAAATTTCTCCAGTGTGAACATTTTTCTTAAATCCTCTATTGTTGGTTTATGGCTGAAAAGTATGCTGTACAGCTGCCTGCACATAGTTACAGAATCTTCTAATATAAAGAAGTTGGCACAAAACATTTACATATGTATGTGTCAATGATATTAACAGTTATGTTCATGAGTGGCACCTAATACATTTTTATGGCATGTCTTGGTTTAAATGATCATTAAAGGGGTACTCCCGTGGAAAACTTTTTTTTTAAAATCAACTGGTGCCAGAAAGTTAAACAGATTTGTAAATTACTTGAAGGTAGAAATAGCGAAAAAAGTCGGCAACTCACCAGTGCTGGTTCATGTGAGGTCTTGCTTTATTGCGACATACTCACTGTACAGAATGCAGGGGAGAGAGACAGACAGGTGGGGGGTACAAGGGTGGGCAACGGAACCGTTTCACACGGTGAACGTGCTTCTTCGGGCCTCAGTGCAGAATGGGACATGACTCCAATAAATACAGGTGACAATACAAGTCAACCTATCAGCTATGGATACGTGTGTGATGACAACATATAGGGGTGGCAACCAGACAACGGTAATGACCATCCTACGTATGATTGGTAAAAAACATCAAAAAAATAAGAGACTTGGCTAAATAGTTGTTCTCCTGTTGGGAATTACCCGTGTAACAGTTGCAATTTCTGTAAGCAGAATACAAGACAGAAAAATATGCTGCTAGGTGGATACATGCATACAGTTAAAACCCTGATTACCTGCAGATTCAAGTTCGTTGTGTACGTCATCTTTTGCCTGTGTGGATATTTCTATATCGGTAAAACGATTAGGCAACTATTCAACCGCATTAGGGAACTGTTACGCACCCGTAAGGGAGCCCCCCGGCTCATTAATCATGTAGTAGAAGCCCACGGAGCAAACCCTGATGTACTAACGTTCGCTGGACTTGAGTAGGTGGAGCCTAAGCAAGGTATCTCCCTCGATAAGTTTCTCTTAGAAAGAGAAACTTATTGGATATTAAAAACTGATGCTTGTGGACCTTTGGGCCTTAATGACAAGGTCGACATGGCCCCTTGTTTTAAATTTTTCATTTTTGATGTTTTTTACCAATCATACATAGGATGGTCATTACCATTGTCTGGTTGCCACCCCTATATGTCGTCATCACACATGTATCCATAGCTGATAGGTTGACTTGTATTGTTACCTGTATTTATTGGAGTCGTGTCACATTCTGCACTGAGTTGTTTAGTATCCAGTATTTATTATTAATAAACAACGGACGAGGGAATGAAGCAAGATGCGTTCCTCGCAAGGCGCCCGTGCTGCATGTCCAACCATTCAGCGCCCAACTTGAGATGCCGGATTAATGTGAACTGTCCCATTCAAATGAATGCGATCAGTTCTATCCTCTTTTTCCCTCTGGTGCTTTTTCTACAGCGCTGGAGGGGAAATGATGTTGGATGCTGAACATATGTAAAGCGGGTCTAATGAGTCCCAGATGCTAAGTGATCTCACTTATATCTAACTGCTGTGTCATAAAACTGATAGCTCTCTTATTTTAACCCAGGTCTCACGAAAACCTTGTTATGCTATTCTTGGATGGGTTTATAAACACAATAGTTTCTAAAGATCACGTATCTCAATATTTCTGATTTGTAGTATTTTCTTAATAACCCAAGGTCAATATACTGCTTACCTGTGGTTAGTTGTACATTTCTTATGCAAAAAAAAGATTTTTCATTATTGTTTGAATGTTAAAAGCGGTACTTTGCCTTTTGCCTGCTCTATCTACTGTAGCAGCTGCTACAAATGAATGGTGTCCACATGGACAGACTTGGTTCAACAAGAGCTGCGCTGGCTCACAAGTGGGACTCCTCAGCAAGGGACCCTATTTCCCAACAACCACATTAGGCTTATGGAAAAACATGATTCAGTCAAGTTCTACTTATGTTATAGAACTGAAAGTAAACAGGTGTTTTTTCCATCCTTACCTTAGGAGAAGACAATTTGAAAGTTTCTGACAAATTTTCTTTGGAGAATGGACTAAAAACAAGCATGGCACTCTTTCTGGAAGAATGAATGTTTTTCTAATTCTGGAGAACCCCTTTAATGACCAACTAAACTGTTTCTGCATGTTAGCTGCAAAATAATGTGACTGTATAAGAAACCCAGTGACCTGACTGGGAAAGGGAAGGGAAGTATCCTTTGAGCATGCAGAAATCCCAGAAATCTCAAAGGGAAAATGACCAGTAATGTAGGTTTCTCCCCTGTCATACTCTAAAGGCTGCTCGAAGAAATGGAGCTGTTTGTAACAGCTCTTGTTTGTAAAGCAGGAGCCATCTGTAACAATATGTTACTTTTCTTGGGTTGGAACTGCTGAAAAAGCACTGCTAAAGAAACCATCGCATTGAGGTACTGGCAGGCAGATTACACTTAGTCTATTGGATAAAAGTATCCCTTACATGTCCTTATACTATACAGTACTAGTCATCCCCCATTGTAAATTAGGTTTGTTTGCAAAACAAACATTGTAAACATTTTCAGCTGTTTGCAAAAAATAAATAAATAAATAAAACAGTGCAAATCACTCAACGCAACTGATATAGCGTAAGTTTTTTCCAAATTGAAGGCAAATTGACACTTTTATTTACTACTGTGGTCTCAGAGTACTATTCCACTCCTTCACGACCAGTGTCTCTAGTATGTAATAGAGTGCCCCTTTGCTATTATGGAGAAGGGAGCATGGAGAAGGGAGCATACAGGAAGCGTGCATGGATTGAGGAAAATGAAAGCGCTGTCCTTAGACCAGGGTATTGCATGAACCTTGAGGTTCATGCAATACTCCGATCTAAGGACAGCACTTTAATTTTCCACAATCCATGCACGCTTCCTGTGTGCTCCCTTCTCCATTATTGTGCTCACGATCTGTGTGAGTAGAGGGATCCAGCAGCAGTTCTACAGGGAACTACTACCACCTGCATTTCTATCTGGGATTTGCATTTTTTCAAGCCTGCTGAGTGTTGTGCCTTTTTGATTTCACAACAACACCTGGTGAGTAAGTTTCAATAAGTGGGTCCTCACAAAGTACTACTACATATTTCACATTGGAGCATTCTCTTATCTTTTTTAGCTTTTGCTATTATAGCATGCTACAAATGTCAAGCATTAACAGACACCAGCTTCACAGTGTCACATTTGTACTTCTGCATACACTGTGCTATTATGGATGTGCAAGATAAAACATTTTGCTGCCACTAATGGCAGGATGTATGGAACATTGGTCACGTGACTCACCTCAGTTGGTTTCTATGCAAAAAACGCTAAACAACCTCAGGGAGGAGTCTCCTTTAATCATCTCTCCAGAGGGTTGAAGTCAAACCAGTTTAGCCTTGCCCTGGCAGAGGAGTCTGCAGACACAGCCTGTCTGCTCTCTGTTAGGTCATGTGAAGAGAAAGAGGTTTAGGCTTAGACAGTGATCCATTATCAGTAATAGTTACTACAAGCAAGTTACCAAGCCATGACTTTCCTGGTAAATTCAGTTCCATTCGCTAGGTTCTAACCTGAGTCACTTCAAGATCAATTATGATGATCACTGCATCATGTGGCATTCAGGATGCATATACCCAAGACTGTCTCTAGTCCACCCTGATAGGGCAATCATTTCTGAAATCCTGTTTCTCCTCCAAGAAGAAGAATCGTCTAGTCAGAAGAGGGAAATAGCGGATTAAGGACTCTTCTGCAAACACTTAATACTGGACATTCCATGATTTGTTTTCTTCAGCCTTTGAGCCTATGATGCCAAGTTATAATACTGTGTCATTTTCATGCCTAGGCCTAAAATTTTTTTTAATGCTTTGCAGACTTTCAGCCTGTGTTGGTGCTGCATGGCTATTACTTCATGATCTTATCATCTTAGCATTCACCCTGCAATAGGAAATAGTGTTATACTTAATAATGAGTAAAGTTTTTCAAGTATTTACACCACAATTAGCCAACCTGTGTAGGCCATCTACAGTTGACAACTTCCATTACTGGACTATACACACATCTTCACTAGCAACACAAAAGTGCTAAAACAGCTAAAATAGACTTATTTGTCATTTTGTTGCTTACAAAGCAACATAAAAAGGAACTGTGACCAATTTTTACACATTCATTTTAAAGGACTGTAACTTGCTGTCCTGTGCTCTAAAGAGAATATACTGTTTGGATTCCGCACAGAGGACTCAAGTTATATTTGTTTTGGGTATATTTCTGTTGCACACACCATCATGGGTACACGCTAGGCAGGAACCCCAATTTGCAAAAGTTGCTAGGGTTCACAGAGGGACAAACTGGGTTAACTCGTGGGTACCACACTTAGGATCATTGATTTGTTTGAAAGTCTATTGATATACAATCATCGGCTTTCTTACAAGGAGCATCATCTTTTCTCCTAGGATTTTCTGATACGTTATTGAATATATCTTGACCTCTGCACACTGCAGGTTTCCAGTGCCAGAAGAAGCAAAGTAGCCCTACAGCATCACTGAGCCACCACCACATACCATGCTTCACTGTAGACAGCTCTTTTCAGCATATGCTTCATTCCTTCTCCTCTAGACATACTACCGTGGCACAGGCCTGAAAAATTCCAATTTTGTTTCACTGCTCCACAGAACGAAATCCTCAAACATCTGTGGCTTTTTGCATAGCTTTGAGGATATTGGAGCTGCCTTTTATTGTACTTTTGAGTCAGTAAAAGTCACCATTTAGTATGTCCCTACTGTGCAGGTCTTTTGCAGTGACTTGTGGGTTTTTGCCCACCTGCTTCCTCAGGAATCTGGTGTCAGCCTGTGATAGCTTCCTCCCCATCCAAAACACACGGATTGAATAGCTAGCACAAAGAAAGGCAGTAAGGGGATCGAAAGTATTATGATTTTTTACCATCTGTTGCTGCCTCATCCCTGTTAGGTACTGGCCTAGACACTGGCCCTCAAGTGCCTAGTGGCCAATATGTCCCTTCCCCTTCCTTTCTCTGCTTCTGCTGTTTTTTTTTCTTTCTGTTCTTGTAGCACCTTGCAAAGCCAGTGCATCAGTAACACCTTCTCTCTCCATGTGCCCTCCATAGTAGAGCAATATAAGTCTTCCATTGTAGCCTATTTAGCCTAGTACACTTCCAACAGCAGCATTATGTCATGGCATAGAAGTATGGTGCTGTAGGTTGTAAGTACCTTTGTGTTTCTACCAATCTTTTATACAGAACAGTATCTTATATAAGACGTTCAATGACTTATCTTGGTCCAGTCTAGAGCTCTTCATGTTGATCGGGTTAGAGTGACAGGAATACTGATGCTGATATAGAATAATATGTTAATTTTCATTGAGATACCCAAGCATATCATAGAAAATATTTAACAACTTTACTCACAATAAAGGTTAAACCTATTTTTTTTTCTAGGATTACTCTTTGACCCACATTTGCTTTCAAACAGACCATATCACTATAGAATCCTAAACTATAAGAAATAATGGTCTGTCTATCAAGATACATACTTCCCTTAGAATACATGGGTTTCATCTAGACCTGATGATTTGTCTATTTCAATCTCACTAAGGTGGCACTCCATTTTGTCTTGATGTCCCATCAGATTAAAGCTTTCTATTTGGCTTTCTCCTAGGGAAAATATCAGATTTTTCAACAATTACTATGAAATCTATAAGTAGCACCTATGGGTTTTGTGTGGTCTATATAATCATTTTATAGTGGAAATAAATAGAAGTGTGAGATCATAAACACCCCATATGTTACCATCTCACACAAATATATCTATATTAGATTGTTTTCCTTTTCTGTCCTCATCTCCATTTACTTTTAAAGTCTTAGCTAACAAAATATGGCTACAATGATGTGCTGACAGACAGACTCCTAAAGATGGTTGAGGGTACTTTACACACTGCACTGCGGTGAGTATACAATGCCCTAACACTCCTCAACAGTAGCTTGTGTGTTTGCACCAGTGATCATAAAGTGCTTCTCCATGATAACCTTCCTTCTTTATTAATATGGTCAATTCATCATTCATAGAAATTAAGCAAATAGACATCTACAATACTAAGAAAATCAACAGTATGGATTCCTTAGGTTATGCAATATTAGAAGCATTCCATCTAGTGGGGACTTAATTTTGGGAGATCGAGACATCACCAACTTGGTTTAGCCACTTGAGCAGCTACAGACAATGCCTCTGAGAAAACTCCCAGACATATCCCCGACATCTGAGCAGTCTTTAGTTTCAAGTGAGTGCTAATAAAATGGGTGACGGATTTACACAAGCTTCATGAAAGATAGATATACTAAGCTATTGAAAATGAGAGCTGTTATTCTTTTCCCTTCCTCTCTTTTCAAGAGCCATGAGCAATGCTTTATTTTGGGATTTCTGTCATTCTAGGTATTCTGGAAATATTTGCTCTGTCTCAAGGGATTGTGGGAATAAGAGGAGTTTTCAGCAACTCTTTTCTGGCCATGTCAAAAAAGGGAAAACTTCATGCAACTGTAAGTAATAATATACTCAACAGAAATGTGTTTGTTTGTATAGTACATTGTGAGTAGCATCTATCATATATGTTAAACTTAGTATATCATTACTATTATTTTTGCACTGTGTCTATACAATTTTCTACATATTGATAACCTCAAATCTAACTTATAACTGTGGTGAACAATAATAAAGACGTATGGTATAACCAAAGTCCAAGGGATATTGTGAAGAAAAATGAGCCAATTTGTGATGGTGCTTAATACCATGGAAATCCACATGGACACATATAAATTTATTTTCCACATGTAAATGCATTAAATAAAATGGTACCCAAGAGGGTTACATGTGATTTGTTAAGTTATTACTGAATGCTAAAAATATTTACTTAAGCATGCACCAGGTCTTTTCGACATGGTGTACTTCAAATTAATGGCCACCAACATTGCTGATGGTTCTGCTGTATTCTCTATCATTTGCTGGGAAGAATAGTGCTACATGCTGTGTTATCCTTCCTATCAAATATAATACAATCTGCTGCTGGGGTTTCAAATGAAGCAGAAGTGAAATGAGCCTGAGAAACAATGGTGTGAATAATACTAGGCACAAGTAGCGCTCAAGCTCTGAAGAAACGCATGGGAATGGAGTTCCTGCACTTTTTCCATAGCAGGAACACTGTTCCCATTAGCAGGACTCCTGCAGGACCAGCCCTTAAGTTGAAATCTTGGGTCAGTTCCTGCACTTTTTTCCCCAGGACTTGACCCCTGGGCACAAGCCTAAACTTTGCAATCATTCAATGTGTAATAACAGTATTGCAGTATTAAGCAGTTTATGAGACTATGACTGTAACATTCAGCTGTCATTTAGTTGGCGTAGTTTTGCTATACGAATCCATAAGAGAAAACCTCCAAAAATTACAGTGACACAGAGGTACAATATGGGCCCATAATAGTGCATGGCTACAGTTTTATTTAGTGGGTGTCACCAGAGCTACGTGTGTGTCCCTCAGCTCTGCCTTTACTGAGGAGACTAAGAAAAGTGGTCTAGGTTTGCTAATGCTAAGCATACATTTTGGCCACATGTCACCTCTCTAAGTCTACAGTCAAGTTGCTGTTCATGCATCTTGTTCCTCTCTGTGCTGTTAGGATATTATGTAAAGTTACACTGATTTATTTGTGGCCTACAGTCTGGTCAGAAAGGCTTTACTGTTGTTTTCCAAGGTCTTAACTGCCCACCTTTGTGGCTTTCTTCCCTCCCTTATTCATAAAGATCAGGTCGGCTTTATTCCCTGTCGTCAGGGGGTGATAGCACCAGACAGGTATTGGGTCTGATAGACTTGATTAATCGACGCTCAGAATAGGCCCTGGTCCTTAACCTTAATGCTGAAAAGGCCTTTGATAGGCTAAGCTGGTCGTTTCTTTTTGCCACTCTTCAGAAATTTGGGATTTCGGGGCCTTTTCTGACCGCTCTGCGGGGCCTATACTTCTCTCTTACTGCCTCTATTAAGCTCCCTCAAGTAACTTCTCTGAGCTTTCCTCTGTTTAATGGGACCCGGCAGGGGTGTCCATTGTCTCCTTTGATCTTTGCTTTTTGCATTGAAACACTGGCTGCTCTGATTCGGGGGGACCTGGACATCACTTGGTTTCAGTTGCATGATAGGGATTTTAAGATTTGTCTATTTGCTGACGATGTGCTTCTGACCCTTACTTGCCCTCTACTCTTTCTTTCTGCTTTGTATCGGACTTTGCATTCCTATGAGGTGGTTTCGGGTTATAAGGTCAAAGGGGTTATCCAGGAAAAAGTTTTATTTTTATATATCAACTGGCTCCAGAAAGTTAAACAGATTTGTAAATTACTTCTATTAAAAAATCTTTATCTTTTCAGTACTTATGAGCTTCTGAAGTTAAGGTTGTTCTTTGCTGTCTAAATCCTCTCTGGTGACACCTGTCTCTGGAAACGCCCAGTTTAGAAGCAAATCCCCATAGCAAACCTCTTCTAAACTGGGCGTTTCCTGAGACAGGTGTCATCAGAGAGGATTTAGACAGAAAAGAACAACCTTAACTTCAGTAGCTCATAAATACTGAAAGGATTAAGATTTTTTAATAGAAGTAATTTACAAATCTGTTTAACTTTCTGGAGCCAGTTGATATATATATATATATATATATATATATATATATATATATATAAAAAAAAGTTTTTTCCTGGTATACCCCTTTAATCTTTCTAAGCCTTTGAATCTCCCCCTTCCCTGTCTGCTCTTCTCAGAGCCAATTTCTCTTTCAAATGGTCTCCCTCTGCTCATAAGTATCTTGGAGTTCTCTTGACTCCCTCCTATGCCTCCCTTTATTCTGCTAATTTCCCCTCCTTATATCGGGATCTTAGGGTTCTCATGGAGAAGTGGCGGTCCCAAAATATCTCGTTAAAATGATGGTCCTCCCTAAATTGCTATACTTTTTTGAAAGTATCTCCCGGAGTCCCCCTCTCTGCTATTCGCTCCTTTCAGTCTGCCTTGTTTCGCTTTATTTGGGACGCTAAAAGACATCATCTCCCGATGTCAATAATATTGGCTGGTAGATCCTTTGGGGGTCTAGCTGTTCCGGATGTAGCCAAGTATTATTGGGCTGCCCATTTACGCCACTTAGTACCGTGGTCTTCCTATCATGCCTACAACAGATGGATGGAGCTAGAGAAGCTTTGGCTTGCCCCTGTTCATCCTAACTTTCTCATCTGGACTTTGCCTCTTTCCTTTCCTTCCCTAGGTCCTCTTCTGGGTCCGATGGCTTTCTCCCGGTATGTTTGGGCTTACTGTTCCGTTAAGTTTATGTTGGCATCCCTATCCTCTCCTATGCGGTCATTTCTGTACCACCCTGATTTCCCAGCTGGCTTGACCTCTGGTATGGTAAGGGAGAAGGGCTCTAAGGGGCTCTTTTGTTGTGTAGATGTGGCACACTTTCGTTGTCGAACTCTCCTGCCGTTCGGCCAATTAATATCTAGAAATGGTCTTCTCTCCTCTGAGCAGTTCCATTATTTTCAACTCAGTCATTATATGTCCTCCTCCTTGGGTTCCAAGGTGGTTTCTCTGCCTACGGGCTTTGAACAATTATGCAGCCAGGGCCCTCTGGCGAAGGGTCTCCTTTCAGCCATTTATTTAATTCTCAATTCTCCATTGGGTGGAGCTGAACCTGCCCACCACTATATGGGCCACTGGGAGGAGGTCTTGAACACCTGTATATCTATCCCCCACTGATGGGTGATTTAGGAGAGGGCCTCTAGAGCCTCAATTTTGAAGGCTTATAAGGAAACCCAGTTTAAAATGCTCCAGGGTTGGTACCATACTCCTGAACTTCTTAATAGATTGAACCCTTCTATTCCTCCGCAGTGCTGGTGTTGTGGGGTTGGGCTGGGGTCCACGTTCCATATTTTTTGGTCTTGTCCGCTTATAGTAGGTTTTTGGTGAATGGTGGTCCATTTAATCTCCTCAGTGCTGGAGGTGTTCCTCTGGACCCTTTGGTCTACCTTCTGCACTTGTCTTGTAGGGCCCTGTCCTAGAAGCTGTTTAAACTTTTTATGCATATTGTCTTGGCTGCTAAAATGCTGATTGCTAAATACTGGAAGCTGACCCTCCCCCCTTCTGAGAGTGACCCTATGGCCTATGTCCGGGAGATCCGATCCCTTGAGTCTCTGACTGCCTCTCTGAACAATACTGCTGTTACGCCGAGCGCTCCGGGTCCCCGCTCCTCCCCGGAGCGCTCGCTTCACTCTCCCCGCTGCAGCGCTCCGGTCACATCCTCTGACCCGGGGCGCTGCGATTCCGCTGCCAGCCGGGATGCGATTCGCGATGCGGGTAGCGCCCGCTCGCGATGCGCACCCCGGCTCCCGTACCTGACTCGCTCCCCGTCTGTTCTGTCCCGGCGCGCGCGGCCCCGCTCCCTAGGGCGCGCGCGCGCCGGGTCTCTGCGATTTAAAGGGCCACTGCGCCGCTGATTGGCGCAGTGGTTCCAATTAGTGTGTTCACCTGTGCACTTCCCTATATCACCTCACTTCCCCTGCACTCCCTTGCCGGATCTTGTTGCCATTGTGCCAGTGAAAGCGTTCCTTGTGTGTTCCTAGCCTGTGTTCCAGACCTTCTGCCGTTGCCCCTGACTACGATCCTTGCTGCCTGCCCCGACCTTCTGCTACGTCCGACCTTGCTTCTGCCTACTCCCTTGTACCGCGCCTATCTTCAGCAGCCAGAGAGGTGAGCCGTTGCTAGTGGATACGACCTGGTCACTACCGCCGCAGCAAGACCATCCCGCTTTGCGGCGGGCTCTGGTGAATACCAGTAGTGGCTTAGAACCGGTCCACTAGCACGGTCCACGCCAATCCCTCTCTGGCACAGAGGATCCACTACCTGCCAGCCGGCATCGTGACAGTAGATCCGGCCATGGATCCCGCTGAAGTTCCTCTGCCAGTTGTCGCTGACCTCACCACGGTGGTCGCCCAGCAGTCACAACAGATAGCGCAACAAGGCCAACAGCTGTCTCAACTGACCGTTATGCTACAACAGTTACTACCACAGCTTCAGCAGTCATCTCCTCCGCCAGCTCCTGCACCTCCTCCGCAGCGAGTGGCCGCTCCTGGGCTACGCCTATCCTTGCCGGATAAATTTGATGGGGACTCTAAGTTTTGCCGTGGCTTTCTTTCCCAATGTTCCCTGCATCTGGAGATGATGTCGGACCTGTTTCCCACTGAAAGGTCTAAGGTGGCTTTCGTAGTCAGCCTTCTGTCCGGAAAAGCCCTGTCATGGGCCACATCGCTCTGGGACCGCAATGACCCCGTCACTGCCTCTGTACACTCCTTCTTCTCGGAAATCCGAAGTGTCTTTGAGGAACCTGCCCGAGCCTCTTCTGCTGAGACTGCCCTGTTGAACCTGGTCCAGGGTAATTCTTCCGTTGGCGAGTATGCCGTACAATTCCGTACTCTTGCTTCAGAATTGTCCTGGAATAATGAGGCCCTCTGCGCGACCTTCAAAAAAGGCCTATCCAGCAACATTAAAGATGTTCTGGCCGCACGAGAAATTCCTGCTAATCTACATGAACTTATTCACCTAGCCACTCGCATTGACATGCGTTTTTCCGAAAGGCGTCAGGAACTCCGCCAAGATATGGACTCTGTTCGCACGAGGCGTTTCTTCTCCTCGGCTCCTCTCTCCTCTGGTCCCCTGCAATCTGTTCCTGTGCCTCCCGCCGTGGAGGCTATGCAGGTCGACCGGTCTCGCCTGACACCTCAAGAGAGGACACGACGCCGTATGGAGAACCTCTGCCTGTACTGTGCTAGTACCGAACACTTCCTGAGGGATTGTCCTATCCGTCCTCCCCGCCTGGAAAGACGTACGCTGACTCCGCACAAAAGTGAGACAGTCCTTGATGTCTACTCTGCTTCTCCACGTCTTACTGTGCCTGTGCGGATGTCTGCCTCTGCCTTCTCTACTGTGGCCTTCTTGGACTCTGGATCTGCAGGAAATTTTATTTTGGCCTCTCTCGTCAACAGGTTCAACATCCCGGTGACCAGTCTCGCCAGACCCCTCTACATCAATTGTGTAAATAATGAAAGATTGGACTGTACCATACGTTTCCGCACGGAGCCCCTTCTTATGAGCATCGGATCTCATCACGAGAGGATTGAACTTTTGGTCCTCCCCAATTGCACCTCGGAAATTCTCCTTGGACTTCCCTGGCTTCAACTTCATTCCCCAACCCTGGATTGGTCCACTGGGGAGATCAAGAGTTGGGGGTCCTCTTGTTCCAAAAACTGTCTAAAACCGGTTTCCAGTAACCCTTGCCGTAATTCTGTGGTTCCTCCAGTAACCGGTCTCCCTAAGGCCTATATGGACTTCGCGGATGTTTTCTGCAAAAAACAAGCTGAGACTCTACCTCCTCACAGGCCTTATGATTGTCCTATCGACCTCCTCCCGGGCACTACTCCACCCCGGGGCAGAATTTATCCTCTCTCTGCCCCAGAGACTCTTGCCATGTCTGAATACGTCCAGGAGAATCTAAAAAAGGGCTTTATCCGTAAATCCTCCTCTCCTGCCGGAGCCGGATTTTTCTTTGTGTCCAAAAAAGATGGCTCCCTACGTCCTTGCATTGACTACCGCGGTCTTAATAAAATCACGGTTAAGAACCGCTACCCCTTACCCCTCATCTCTGAACTCTTTGATCGCCTCCAAGGTGCCCACATCTTTACTAAATTGGACTTAAGAGGCGCCTATAACCTCATCCGCATCAGAGAGGGGGATGAGTGGAAAACG
The DNA here is from genome assembly GCF_029499605.1 of Hyla sarda. Taxonomy (NCBI): domain Eukaryota; kingdom Metazoa; phylum Chordata; class Amphibia; order Anura; family Hylidae; genus Hyla; species Hyla sarda. Next base: position 232,348,184 of record NC_079189.1, on the reverse strand, counting down.
GCATTTAACACCAGAGATGGACACTTTGAGTATCTGGTCATGCCCTTTGGCCTGTGCAACGCCCCTGCCGTCTTCCAAGACTTTGTCAATGAAATTTTTCGTGATCTGTTATACTCCTGTGTTGTTGTATATCTGGACGATATCCTAATTTTTTCTGCCAATCTAGAAGAACACCGCCAGCATGTCCGTATGGTTCTTCAGAGACTTCGTGACAATCAACTCTATGCCAAAATTGAGAAATGTCTGTTTGAATGCCAATCTCTTCCTTTTCTAGGATATTTGGTCTCTGGCCAGGGACTACAGATGGATCCAGACAAACTCTCTGCCGTCTTAGATTGGCCACGCCCCTCCGGACTCCGTGCTATCCAACGCTTTTTGGGGTTCGCCAATTATTACAGGCAATTTATTCCACATTTTTCTACCATTGTGGCTCCTATCGTGGCTTTAACCAAAAAAAATGCTGATCCCAAGTCCTGGCCTCCTCAAGCAGAAGACGCCTTTAAACGACTCAGGTCTGCCTTTTCTTCGGCTCCCGTCCTCTCCAGACCTGACCCTTCCAAACCCTTCCTATTGGAGGTTGATGCCTCCTCAGTGGGAGCTGGAGCTGTTCTTCTACAAAAAAATTCTTCCGGGCATGCTGTCACTTGTGGTTTTTTCTCTAGGACCTTCTCTCCAGCGGAGAGGAACTACTCCATCGGGGATCGAGAGCTTCTAGCCATTAAATTAGCACTTGAGGAATGGAGGCATCTGCTGGAGGGATCAAGTTTTCCTGTTATTATCTACACCGACCACAAGAACCTCTCCTACCTCCAGTCTGCCCAACGGCTGAATCCTCGCCAGGCCCGGTGGTCTCTGTTCTTTGCCCGATTTAATTTTGAGATTCACTTTCGTCCTGCCGATAAGAACATTAGGGCCGATGCTCTCTCTCGTTCCTCGGATGCCTCAGAAGTTGAACTCTCTCCGCAACACATCATTCCACCTGACTGCCTGATCTCCACTTCTCCTGCCTCCATCAGGCAGACTCCTCCAGGAAAGACCTTTGTTTCTCCACGCCAACGCCTCGGAATCCTCAAATGGGGTCACTCCTCCCATCTCGCAGGTCATGCGGGCATCAAGAAATCTGTGCAACTCATCTCCCGCTTCTATTGGTGGCCGACTCTGGAGACGGATGTTGTGGACTTTGTGCGAGCCTGCACTATCTGTGCCCGGGATAAGACTCCTCGCCAGAAGCCCGCTGGTTTTCTTCATCCTCTGCCTGTCCCCGAACAGCCTTGGTCTCTGATTGGTATGGATTTTATTACTGATTTACCCCCTTCCCGTGGCAACACTGTTATTTGGGTGGTCGTTGATCGATTCTCCAAAATGGCACATTTCATCCCTCTTCCTGGTCTTCCTTCTGCGCCTCAGTTGGCTAAACAATTTTTTGTACACATTTTTCGTCTTCACGGGTTGCCTACGCAGATTGTCTCGGATAGAGGCGTCCAATTCGTGTCTAAATTCTGGAGGGCTCTCTGTAAACAACTCAAGATTAAATTAAATTTTTCTTCTGCATATCATCCTCAGTCCAATGGACAAGTAGAAAGAATTAACCAGATCTTGGGTGATTATTTGCGACATTTTGTTTCCTCCCGCCAGGATGACTGGGCAGATCTCCTCCCTTGGGCCGAATTCTCGTATAACTTCAGGGTCTCTGAATCTTCCTCCAAATCCCCATTTTTCGTGGTGTACGGCCGTCACCCTCTTCCCCCCCTCCCTACTCCCTTGCCCTCTGGTCTGCCCGCTGTGGATGAAATTTCTCGTGACCTTTCCATCATATGGAGAGAGACCCAAAATTCTCTCTTACAGGCTTCATCACGCATGAAGAAGTTCGCGGATAAGAAAAGAAGAGCTCCTCCCGTTTTTTCCCCTGGAGACAAGGTATGGCTCTCCGCTAAATATGTCCGCTTCCGTGTCCCTAGCTACAAGTTGGGACCACGCTATCTTGGTCCTTTCAAAATTTTGTGTCAAATTAATCCTGTCTCTTATAAACTTCTTCTTCCCCCTTCTCTTCGTATCCCTAATGCCTTTCACGTCTCTCTTCTCAAACCACTCATCCTCAACCGTTTTTCTCCCAAATCTGTTCCTCCCACTCCTGTTTCCGGCTCCTCGGACGTCTTCTCTGTCAGAGAAATCTTGGCTTCCAAGAAGGTCAGAGGGAAAACTTTTTTTTTGGTGGACTGGGAGGGTTGTGGTCCTGAAGAGAGATCCTGGGAACCTGAGGACAACATCCTTGACAAAAGTCTGCTCCTCAGGTTCTCAGGCTCTAAGAAGAGGGGGAGACCCAAGGGGGGGGGTACTGTTACGCCGAGCGCTCCGGGTCCCCGCTCCTCCCCGGAGCGCTCGCTTCACTCTCCCCGCTGCAGCGCTCCGGTCACATCCTCTGACCCGGGGCGCTGCGATTCCGCTGCCAGCCGGGATGCGATTCGCGATGCGGGTAGCGCCCGCTCGCGATGCGCACCCCGGCTCCCGTACCTGACTCGCTCCCCGTCTGTTCTGTCCCGGCGCGCGCGGCCCCGCTCCCTAGGGCGCGCGCGCGCCGGGTCTCTGCGATTTAAAGGGCCACTGCGCCGCTGATTGGCGCAGTGGTTCCAATTAGTGTGTTCACCTGTGCACTTCCCTATATCACCTCACTTCCCCTGCACTCCCTTGCCGGATCTTGTTGCCATTGTGCCAGTGAAAGCGTTCCTTGTGTGTTCCTAGCCTGTGTTCCAGACCTTCTGCCGTTGCCCCTGACTACGATCCTTGCTGCCTGCCCCGACCTTCTGCTACGTCCGACCTTGCTTCTGCCTACTCCCTTGTACCGCGCCTATCTTCAGCAGCCAGAGAGGTGAGCCGTTGCTAGTGGATACGACCTGGTCACTACCGCCGCAGCAAGACCATCCCGCTTTGCGGCGGGCTCTGGTGAATACCAGTAGTGGCTTAGAACCGGTCCACTAGCACGGTCCACGCCAATCCCTCTCTGGCACAGAGGATCCACTACCTGCCAGCCGGCATCGTGACAGTAGATCCGGCCATGGATCCCGCTGAAGTTCCTCTGCCAGTTGTCGCTGACCTCACCACGGTGGTCGCCCAGCAGTCACAACAGATTGCGCAACAAGGCCAACAGCGGTCTCAACTGACCGTTATGCTACAACAGTTACTACCACAGCTTCAGCAGTCATCTCCTCCGCCAGCTCCTGCACCTCCTCCGCAGCGACTGGCCGCTCCTGGGATACGCTTATCCTTGCCGGATAAATTTGATGGGGACTCTAAGTTTTGCCGTGGCTTTCTTTCCCAATGTTCCCTGCATCTGGAGATGATGTCGGACCTGTTTCCCACTGAAAGGTCTAAGGTGGCTTTCGTAGTCAGTCTGCTGTCCGGAAAAGCCCTGTCATGGGCCACACCGCTCTGGGACCGCAATGACCCCGTCACTGCCTCTGTACACTCCTTCTTCTCGGAAATCCGAAGTGTCTTTGAGGAACCTGCCCGAGCCTCTTCTGCTGAGACTGCCCTGTTGAACCTGGTCCAGGGTAATTCTTCCGTTGGCGAGTATGCCGTACAGTTCCGTACACTTGCTTCAGAATTGTCCTGGAATAATGAGGCCCTCTGCGCGACCTTCAAAAAAGGCCTATCCAGCAACATTAAAGATGTTCTGGCCGCACGAGAAATTCCTGCTAATCTACATGAACTTATTCACCTAGCCACTCGCATTGACATGCGTTTTTCTGAAAGGCGTCAGGAACTCCGCCAAGATATGGACTCTGTTCGCACGAGGCGTTTCGTCTCCTCGGCTCCTCTCTCCTCTGGTCCCCTGCAATCTGTTCCTGTGCCTCCCGCCGTGGAGGCTATGCAGGTCGACCGGTCTCGCCTGACACCTCAAGAGAGGACACGACGCCGTATGGAGAACCTCTGCCTGTACTGTGCTAGTACCGAACACTTCCTGAGGGATTGTCCTATCCGTCCTCCCCGCCTGGAAAGACGTACGCTGACTCCGCACAAAGGTGAGACAGTCCTTGATGTCTTCTCTGCTTCTCCACGTCTTACTGTGCCTGTGCGGATGTCTGCCTCTGCCTTCTCCTTCTCTACGGTGGCCTTCTTGGACTCTGGATCTGCAGGAAATTTTATTTTGGCCTCTCTCGTCTACAGGTTCAACATCCCGGTGACCAGTCTCGCCAGACCCCTCTACATCAATTGTGTAAATAATGAAAGATTGGACTGTACCATACGTTTCCGCACGGAGCCCCTTCTTATGAGCATCGGATCTCATCATGAGAGGATTGAACTTTTGGTCCTCCCCAATTGCACCTCAGAAATTCTCCTTGGACTTCCCTGGCTTCAACTTCATTCCCCAACCCTGGATTGGTCCACGGGGGAGATCAAGAGTTGGGGGTCCTCTTGTTCCAAGAACTGTCTAAAACCGGTTCCCAGTAACCCTTGCCGTAACTCTGTGGTTCCTCCAGTAACCGGTCTCCCTAAGGCCTATATGGACTTTGCGGATGTTTTCTGCAAAAAACAAGCTGAGACTCTACCTCCTCACAGGCCTTATGATTGCCCTATCGACCTCCTCCCGGGTACTACTCCACCCCGGGGCAGAATTTATCCTCTCTCTGCCCCAGAGACTCTTGCCATGTCCGAATACGTCCAGGAGAATCTAAAAAAGGGCTTTATCCGTAAATCCTCCTCTCCTGCCGGAGCCGGATTTTTCTTTGTGTCCAAAAAAGATGGCTCCCTACGTCCTTGCATTGACTACCGCGGTCTTAATAAAATCACGGTTAAGAACCGCTACCCCTTACCCCTCATCTCTGAACTCTTTGATCGCCTCCAAGGTGCCCACATCTTCACTAAATTGGACTTAAGAGGCGCCTATAACCTCATCCGCATCAGAGAGGGGGACGAGTGGAAAACGGCATTTAACACCAGAGATGGACACTTTGAGTATCTGGTCATGCCCTTTGGACTGTGCAATGCCCCTGCCGTCTTCCAAGACTTTGTCAATGAAATTTTTCGTGATCTGTTATACTCCTGTGTTGTTGTATATCTGGACGATATCCTAATTTTTTCTGCCAATCTAGAAGAACACCGCCAGCATGTCCGTATGGTTCTTCAGAGACTTCGTGACAACCAACTCTATGCCAAACTTGAGAAATGTCTGTTTGAATGCCAATCTCTTCCTTTTCTAGGATATTTGGTCTCTGGCCAGGGACTACAGATGGATCCAGACAAACTCTCTGCCGTCTTAGATTGGCCACGCCCCTCCGGACTCCGTGCTATCCAACGCTTTTTGGGGTTCGCCAATTATTACAGGCAATTTATTCCACATTTTTCTACCATTGTGGCTCCTATCGTGGCTTTAACCAAAAAAAATGCTGATCCCAAGTCCTGGCCTCCTCAAGCAGAAGACGCCTTTAAACGACTCAAGTCTGCCTTTTCTTCGGCTCCCGTGCTCTCCAGACCTGACCCTTCCAAACCCTTCCTATTGGAGGTTGATGCCTCCTCAGTGGGAGCTGGAGCTGTTCTTCTACAAAAAAAATTCTTCCGGGCATGCTGTCACTTGTGGTTTTTTCTCTAGGACCTTCTCTCCAGCGGAGAGGAACTACTCCATCGGGGATCGAGAGCTTCTAGCCATTAAATTAGCACTGGAGGAATGGAGGCATCTGCTGGAGGGATCAAGATTTCCTGTTATTATCTACACCGACCACAAGAACCTCTCCTACCTCCAGTCTGCCCAACGGCTGAATCCTCGCCAGGCCCGGTGGTCTCTGTTCTTTACCCGATTTAATTTTGAGATTCACTTTCGTCCTGCCGATAAGAACATTAGGGCCGATGCTCTCTCTCGTTCCTCGGATGCCTCAGAAGTTGATCTCCCTCCGCAACACATCATTCCACCTGACTGCCTGATCTCCACTTCTCCTGCCTCCATCAGGCAGACTCCTCCAGGAAAGACCTTTGTTTCTCCACGCCAACGCCTCGGAATCCTCAAATGGGGTCACTCCTCCCATCTCGCAGGTCATGCGGGCATCAAGAAATCTGTGCAACTCATCTCCCGCTTCTATTGGTGGCCGACTCTGGAGACGGATGTTGGGGACTTTGTGCGAGCCTGCACTATCTGTGCCCGGGATAAGACTCCTCGCCAGAAGCCCGCTGGTTTTCTTCATCCTCTGCCTGTCCCCGAACAGCCTTGGTCCCTGATTGGTATGGATTTTATTACTGATTTACCCCCTTCCCGTGGCAACACTGTTATTTGGGTGGTCGTTGATCGATTCTCCAAAATGGCACATTTCATCCCTCTTCCTGGTCTTCCTTCTGCGCCTCAGTTGGCTAAACAATTTTTTGTACACATTTTTCGTCTTCACGGGTTGCCTACGCAGATTGTCTCGGATAGAGGTGTCCAATTCGTGTCTAAATTCTGGAGGGCTCTCTGTAAACAACTCAAGATTAAATTAAATTTTTCCTCTGCATATCATCCCCAGTCCAATGGACAAGTAGAAAGAATTAACCAGATCTTGGGTGATTATTTGCGACATTTTGTTTCCTCCCGCCAGGATGACTGGGCAGATCTCCTTCCATGGGCCGAATTCTCGTATAACTTCAGGGTCTCTGAATCTTCCTCCAAATCCCCATTTTTCGTGGTGTACGGCCGTCACCCTCTTCCCCCCCTCCCTACCCCCTTGCCCTCTGGTCTGCCCGCTGTGGATGAAATTTCTCGTGACCTTTCCATTATATGGAGAGAGACCCAAAATTCTCTCTTACAGGCTTCTTCACGCATGAAGAGGTTCGCGGATAAGAAAAGAAGAGCTCCCCCCGTTTTTTCCCCTGGAGACAAGGTATGGCTCTCCGCTAAATATGTCCGCTTCCGTGTCCCTAGCTACAAGTTGGGACCACGCTATCTTGGTCCTTTCAAAATTTTGTGTCAAATTAATCCTGTCTCTTATAAACTTCTTCTTCCTCCTTCTCTTCGTATCCCTAATGCCTTTCACGTCTCTCTTCTCAAACCACTCATCCTCAACCGTTTTTCTCCCAAATCTGTTCCTCCCACTCCTGTTTCCGGCTCCTCGGACGTCTTCTCGGTCAAGGAAATTTTGGCTGCCAAAAAGGTCAGAGGGAAAAATTTTTTTTTAGTAGACTGGGAGGGTTGTGGTCCTGAAGAGAGATCCTGGGAACCTGAGGACAACATCCTTGACAAAAGTCTGCTCCTCAGGTTCTCAGGCTCCAAGAAGAGGGGGAGACCCAAGGGGGGGGGTACTGTTACGCCGAGCGCTCCGGGTCCCCGCTCCTCCCCGGAGCGCTCGCTTCACTCTCTCCGCTGCAGCGCTCCGGTCACGTCCTCTGACCCGGGGCGCTGCGATCCCGCTGCCAGCCGGGATGCGATTCGCGATGCGGGTAGCGCCCGCTCGCGATGCGCACCCCGGCTCCCCTACCTGACTCGCTCCCCGTCTGTTCTGTCCCGGCGCGCGCGGCCCCGCTCCCTAGGGCGCGCGCGCGCCGGGTCTCTGCGATTTAAAGGGCCACTGCGCCGCTGATTGGCGCAGTGGTTCCAATTAGGATAATCACCTGTGCACTTCCCTATATTACCTCACTTCCCTTGCACTCCCTTGCGGGATCTTGTTGCCTTAGTGCCAGTGAAAGCGTTCCTTGTGTGTTCCTTGCCTGTGTTTCCAGACCTTCTGCCGTTGCCCCTGACTACGATCCTTGCTGCCTGCCCCGACCTTCTGCTACGTCCGACCTTGCTTCTGCCTACTCCCTTGTACCGCGCCTATCTTCAGCAGCCAGAGAGGTGAGCCGTTGCTAGTGGATACGACCTGGTCACTACCGCCGCAGCAAGACCATCCCGCTTTGCGGCGGGCTCTGGTGAAAACCAGTAGTGGCTTAGAACCGGTCCACTAGCACGGTCCACGCCAATCCCTCTCTGGCACAGAGGGTCCACTACCTGCCAGCCGGCATCGTGACATAAACTCTGTAAAGTGGTAAACACAATAGAGGACAGTGAACTGTTACAAATGGATCTGGATAGGTTGGAGGTTTGGGCTGGGAAGTGGCAGATGAGGTTCAACACTGATTAATGTAAGGTAATGCACATGGGGAAGAAAAATCCGGGCTGGGATTATGTATTAAATGGGAGAACACTTGGGATGGCAAACGTGGAAAAGGACTGAGGAGTCTTAGTTAACAGTAAATTTAGCTGTAGTGACCAGTGTCGGGCAGCTGCTGCCAAGGCAAAAAAAATCATGGGGTGCTTCAATAGGGGCATAGATGCTCACGACAAGGAAATAATTCTACCGCTGTACAAATCACTAGTCAGACCACACATAGAATGCTGTGTACAGTACTTGGCACCAGTGTACAAGCAAGATACAGTGGAGCTGGAGAGGGTTTAAAGACAGGCAACCAGATTAATATGGGGAATGGGAGGACTACAGTACCCAGAAAGATTATCAGAATTAGGGTTATTTAGTTTCGAAAACAGAAGGCTTAGGGGAGACCAAATAACTATGTATAAATATATCAGGGGACAGAACAGAGATCTCTCCCATGATCTATTTATACCCAGGACTCTATCTATAACAAGGGGGCATCCTCTACGTCTAGAGGAAAGAAGATTTCTACACCAGCACAAACGGGGGTTCTTTACTGTAAGAGCAGTGAGACTGTGGAATTATATGCCAGAATTTAAAAGGGGTCTGGATGCATTTTTGGAGAATAACAACATTACAGGTTATGGATTCTAGATCTATGTGGATTGATCCAGGTATCTATTGTGATGCCATATTTGGAGTTGGGAAATAATTTTTACCTCGAGCATGAGGGTTTTTTGCATTCCTCTGGATCAACTCAGTAGGGACTGATTAGGGTTATAGATTAAACTTGATGGACTCTGGTCTTTTTTCAACCTTATGAACTATGTTACTATGTTACTAACATTGGGTTAGTCCATGACTCATATACATTGAGTTACATATACATTGAAGAATACTTGGTCCAGCATTGCCCACTTGTAGCCACCACATATACATAGTAAGAACACAAGTATTTACACAAGGAACAGCTGTTAATAATGGGGAGTGGGGAGATAATGGGCAGTAAAAATAAGACATAAGCCTTGATTTATCTGTGAAATACAGGATGGACTAACTGGAGAAAGCAGATAGGCTCAGCAAGCAAGCCTTACACTACTTCATGTGTTCCATATAATAGAGATGGAATTCCCCTAACAAAAGACAGTGGACTGTAGTTTGCAGGGAAGAGGGAACTCACTTGCCAAGACTTTAAGGTTTTTAGTTTTTTTCTGGGATTTTTGGGAAAAAGATTTACAAAAATCACACAGGCTATGAAATGGAGAGAAGTTGTTTGTAATTACAATGACCATTCAAATGTTAAAAACAAGTACTTGAGTAATTTTTTAACCAAGCTCTATTTTAGGTATGCATCCTTCAGATTCCTTATTGTATAAAAGTCATAATAAGGATGCAGTAATTATATTCAAGTTGCATTCAAGTGTATGTAATACGGCAAATATACCTGGCACCATGATGATCTGCAGCATCAATTCATGTTTCTCAGGAAGACCTGTATCTCTTTGTAGTAATGATGTCATGTCCAATTAATTAGACATACTGTTGTCGCTTGCACTGTGATCAAAGAATAATTAAAAGGCTCATATCACATGTTTTGTCTTCCTCTGCCTTCATTTCACAACATAAGGCAGGCAGTAAATATTGCTGCTTCTCATCATTTTTGCTGTGTACGTATAACCCTCATGGGTAGGATTAGTAATGGACAGGTGGCTACAGAATCTGCAGAAGGAAACTCACTGTATGACAGTTGCCTTAAGAAAACAAATATATGATTTATAATGACAAAAAGCGATACAGAATATATGGAGGATTTAACTAGTAGAAAATCAGCAAATGCCTAAATGTTTTCCCTGCTGTTAATAGAGTACTCTGCGAAATTCTTGATCCTACTGTAAACATTGCTTAGCTCCTTCATAAATCTACAGTTTCATACTCTGTACTACACAGAAATAATATTGGTCGCATGAAACCCAGGTTTGATCATTTACAAGCACAATAGCAGTATCTGCTTTCTAAAGTAAATATTTTTCTAGTCCCTAATAAACTCTTATAATGATATAATTCATAGCATAGCTGGAAAATGATCTATAGTAAGTAGTTCTGTGAAAATGCCCTCAAAGTGTCAAACATAAGTACTTAACTAACAGTGCTTTACAATATAAAGTGATATACAGAATGCAAATAACAGTGCTAAACAGACTCAGACCCAGCTCAAACATAATAAAGCTATAAGCTATAGTGCACAAAATAGCAGGGCCATAAATAGAGCCAGTACTAGTGTCAAACAACACTATATTACTATAACAGGGTCATATAGAGAAAACATAAAAACGACAGTACCTACTGTATGATTCTAATACATTGTACAAATGAAAAGCCATATGTAAGGAGGAGATTGATTTGCTTGTATGCTGTGGCCAGGAAAGACAAAGGATGATACCAATCTTATTTCTGAGCTGCAGAAGTGGAGAAGGATGCTGGGAGATTGGAAATATATGCAGGATATGAAAAAAAGGAAACAGAAATACAAAGCGCAGCAATGAGCCGTTACTCCTAGCAACAGTGTATCTGGCATCAGAGAATAATCTTGCTCACCTTTGGGTGTTGTACTTTGAGCAAAACACCACGTAGCGCTTGCGGCCAAAGCCGTAGTGGGAAATCGAAGAGTGCTGCTGGCATCTCTCCATCCTGGAAGCCTCCCGGACGGTCTTGTGAATGCAGGAATCAGTAGCAAAAGTTACGGTAGAAAATGCAGGTGCGATGAGGCACTCTCCTCGGGCTGGCTGGTCTGCTGTTCAATCAGATGAAATGGACCCGGTTTAGGGGTATAGTAAACTGTTTTATTATAAGAGTGTATGAAGGGGCGGGACCCTCTCTTCATCAGGTCCAGTGATTGGATACAAGGGAACAATGTCATTTATATACAAAAAAAAAAGGCCCACGAAAATCACAATCTTCGGGGTTATATAAAAATTCATGGTTTCATACAAACAATAAATAGTTATGAACATACTAGATATAAAATATCAGGTGTAAAACAGGATTGTAACTACAATAAAAACTATAAGAATCTCTAAAATGGTATATGTTATTTGTCCATTCAAAGACCATCTATCAATGGACAAATAACATATACCATTTTAGAGATTCTTATAGTTTTTATTGTAGTTACAATCCTATTTTACACCTGATATTTTATATCTAATATGTTCATAACGATTTGTTGTTTGTATGAAACCATACATTTTTATATAGCCCCGAAGATTGTGATTTTCACGGGCCTTTTTTAGTATATATATGACGTTGTTCCCTCGTATCCAATCACTGGACCTGATGAAGAGGGGGTCCCGCACCTTGAAACGCGTTGTCCGATATCTTTGATCTTATAATAAAACAGTTTACTATAACCCTTAACAGGGTACGTTTCATCTGATTGAACGGCAGACCAGCCATCCCGAGGAGAGCATCTCACCGGGAGATTGGGAATGTGATAAAGAGGCTGGAGGCTTGAGAGAATAGAACAACTAGGTAAATAGCCATTATCGAAAAAGGCAGGACCTCTGGAGAAACAGCCTTGTGGCAGCATTCAGGGGGAAAAGTGTAGGTAGATTTGGGATACTGAGCACCTGCATTAATGCATACATAAAGGGCAGAGGAACAGATGGGCATCACGTAGTACATAGGTTCACCAGCCCCATCCTCCTCTTCTCTCTTGGAACTAGAAATTTGGTTACTAATTACCCCTACCACAGGAACAGAGCCATCATTTGAGCTACTAGCAAGGCATATACCACTAATACAGTACCTTAAGCAACCACCATTAGAACTAGAGTTCTATTTATTAATCTCCTCTGTTGCAACTCAAAGATATTGGCTGCATTGTGGGCAATGCAAAAGAAATATCAAGAGGTGATTACAAATGTGGATTACAATTTGATACTTTTTTTTTTTTTTTTTTTTTACCCCAGTCTGGCCACATTTAAACCTAAAATGGATTCCCTGGAGAAACTGTTAGTGTAATCATTTACTGCAGATTCTTTAATTAAAATCTGTATACAATGTATTGACCCATTTTGTGTCTATAACCATACATATAACATATAACACATATAACCTCTGGCACCTTAAAAGGTTGATTTACAGTAATGTACCTTACCATTTTAGTCATATCATCCTAAATAGCTCACCAAGTTATAGTATTGGAATATCCTTCTTACATCCCATGTAGTATTTGCTTTCTTCAAGTAAGTATGGAACATGTGGCATGAGCCATTAAATCAGGATTGATTTTCACATCTAAACATGGTAAACAACATCCAGTGAAGCATATGTGGCATCATATGTAATATTATAGTGCTTTGTGTTCAGTTTAAAAGAAACATCAGAACATCAGACCTGGTTAATGGACATTTGTCCAACTTAGCTGGATATATATATATATATATATATATATATATATATATATATATATAACTGCTCACATCTACATATGAACATATAAACAATCTAATTGAAATCTACAGAGATACTACTGCAATTGTTGGAAATGTAACCTTTTTCCATGTGTAGCAAAAAAAAGGCAATGTTGCTAAAATGTGTGTACATGTGTCGAAGTTGCCTCAATAGTAATTGGGATGTGTCTTCTTCATTTATCAAATACAGGTCACAGGCCTTTGAATTTTTGTTACAATCTAGAATCTCGCAATGAGGTGACTACTGTTATTGCTCAATGATCTATGGGCTGTACATTTCCTTGACTTGATGGCCTTGATTGATAGATCTCTCCCTGTCTGGGTATCAGTCAAGGCTGTTGGAGCACAAACAAGCCGCCTAGAACCACCCAATGACCAATTAACAATTACCACATCCCAATCCCCATCCTAACACTAAGGAAATTCTTGCCTGTCAGGATCCGGACTGGTATGCGGAGAGGACACTGGTGGTGGATCCTCTGTGTCAGTGAGGTGATGACGTGGGCCGTACCAGGGGAACGGAATCTAAGGGGTTACTGGTTTTCACCAGAGCTCGCCGCAAAGTGGGATGGACTTGCAGCGGCAGGTAACCCCCAGGTCGTTCCACCCAATAGAGACTCAACCCCACTGACAGCTGAGACAGGCGCAGTACACAGGGACAAGGCAAGAGCAAGGTCGGACGTAGCAGAAGGTCAGGGCAGGCAGCAATGGGTCGTAGTCAATGGCAATGGCAAGATCTGGATACACAGGCTTGGGATACACAAAATTCTTTCTCAGGGCACTAGGGCAACAAGATCCGGCGAGGACAGGAAGGGGAAGTGGGTTTATATAGAGGGCGTGATTAACAACTGATTAACAACTGATTGGGCCAGGCACCAATTAATGGTGCACTGGCCCTTTAAATTTCAGAGAGCCAGCGCGCGCGTGCCCTAGAGAGCAGGGACGCATGCGCCAAGACGTGACAGCCGGGGAACGGGACAGGTGAGAAGAATGGGATGCGACCCGCGGACAGGCACGTCCTGCCGCGCGGATCGCATCCCCGCCGGGGGACTCAGAGCAGCGCTCCCGATCAGAGAGTCTGACCAGGGCGCTGCTAACGGAAGATGAACGCCGCGAGCGCTCCGGAGGAGGGGGACGCGGAGCACTCGGCGTAACATTGCCCAGCCAATCACTGGTCACAGTGGTGACCCCTTCAGCCAGTGACTGCCTTAGTGGGCATTTTGTTATGCTGACACAGGGATCAGAAAGCGGTGGCCAGTGGGGACTGGGCAATGTTAGAATGGCTCAGACTCAAAAAAAATAAATAAAATAAACACCAAACAACCCCTAAAAAAATTACAGTATTACACATGTACAAAAGTATATATGTACACAGCCATTGATATGCAAAAATAAAATATACAGCCATTAATACGCAAACATAAAATATATACCTATATTCAAACACCATATATGCTTATTCATACTATATGCATACCCACACAGTATGTGCACACTCACACAATATGTTCACATACACACACAACGTAGACGCACACTCACACTTCATGCACACACAGAAAATATGCACACACTATATGCACATACAGGGGGAAATTTTCAATGTTGGTGTAGGTAGAAGTTTTTTGTAGATCGTTTTGGTTGGTCTAAATTTGGTGCAATTGCACCTAATTTACCATACTTGTGCAAGGCACATGTGAATCCCAGCCCTTCACTCACCTCTACACTCTGTTGTACCTCCAGTCCTATTGCACCCCCGCCTCCTAGGACGCATGTGCACTAGAGCTCTAAGATTTAAAGGGCCAGTGCGCTCGCAATCACCTACACCTGCACCAATCCTATAAGTATCAGCACCTTCCACTAACCCCTGCCAGATCTTTGTTTGCCTTAGTGCCCTAGAGAAAGTGTTTGTAGTCTTGCCTTGCTGTGTTCCTGACCCCATTGTTCCGTTACCTGACCTTGCTCCTGTGCTGCCTGCCTATTGACCTTCTGCTATCCAGACCATGAGTTGCCGTATCCCTCCTGTGCCTCGAATCTCCTCAGCCCCCTGTGTGGTTGAGTCGAGGTAGGGGTAGCTTTGCGGCGGGCTCTGGTAAAAACCAGTACCACCTTAGACTCCACTCCCTGGCATTGCCCATGTTATCTACCCCACATGTCCAGCAGATCCACTACTACCCTGAGTGCTACAGCCTACTGCCGTGAGTCTTACAGTACCACTCTGTGGGTCGGATGCAGAGTGCCCGGTCCACAGAGTGCAAGGAGGGTAGGAGTGATGTATAGCATATATACATCACTATACAGGATAGCTCACTAAGATTTAACCCAGAACTGCTCAGCAGCAGTGTGGGTTAGCTCTTTCCTTGCTGAGCTCTTGTATACTATACAAGTAGTCTATACAAGTAGTCCTAAAAGAGTCCATCCCTCAGCGCTGCGGTGCTACAACTACTCCCATCATGGGACAGTGTCTATCCATGATGGGAGTTATAGTCTAGGGGTGAAGGGCAGATCGCAGCAGGTCGTCCTCCAGAGACCCACTGCAATCCACATTTATTAAATGTACAAGCCGGCGGCACATGCGGCTTCACTGCGCTCTCCACTGGCTCCTGTATACAGCTCTCATAATTCATAATCCCCACTGCCGGGAGATGGGAGCTCTGATTGGTGAATAGCTATTCACCAATCAGAGCTCCCGTCGGCAAGGATTATGAAATTCGTCCCTCTGATTGGTGAATAGCTATTCACCAATCAGAGCTCCTGTCCCTTGGTGGGATTATGAAATGTGACAGCTGTATACAGGAGCCAGTGGGGAGCGCAGTGGAGCCGCATGTGCCACCGACTTGTATAGTTAATAAATGCGGATCGCAGCGGGTCTCTGGAGAATGACCCGGTGCGATCTGCCCCTCAGCCCCTGGACTATCGCTCCCATCATGGACTGAGTCTGTCCATGATGGGAGTAGTAGTCATTACTGTCCCAAAAGAGTCCCGCAGACGGGGGATGTGCAAGTGCCCTCACACAAAAAAGATGCACAAAAAAGACGCAAAATGACTCACTGCGCAAAAATACAGAAAATAAAAAGATTCTATCACTAATGATAAATTCCCCCCCACAGAGTATATGCATCCTCTCACTATACAGTTGCAAATACAGAGTGTATGCAAACTCATGCACACACACACACACTATATGCACATTCACACCATACTTAGTTTTTACTGTGCCTTTCTTGCCTGCAGCTCCTGAAGTGCTCTCTGGGATCATTGTATAAATATATAAATATATATATATATATATATATATATATATATATATATATTTATTTATATATATATATATATATATATTTAGATATAGATATATATATATATATATATATATATATGTATATATATATATATATATATATATATATATATATATATATATATAGCTAAATTATCTGACTAGAGTCAATGGCAGTAAATCCAGTGATCTGTAGAAGCCCTTATTTTCAACTCTGTCTTGTATGGACTTTGTGATAGTGGCAGTACTTATAGGCCCACATTTATCATTGTAGGTACAAGTGAAGCATTTTTTTACACCTTTTTTTGTATTCTGAGAATGTGTAGGAGCACCAAATGTATTAAATGTTCACAGAGCATTTGATACATTTTGTGCAGGTCACATTTTCTGAAATTTCTCTCTTCACATACACTAAAAAGCTACGCCAGGTCTGGGATGGTGTAGTTTTAGACACTTTTCAGTGGTTTTGCGCCTTTTTTGCGCCTTTTTACAAAAAGGCGTTGTTCATAAATTTCAGTCCACTGCATACGCTGAATTGAAAAGCGTATACTGCTACTCCAAAACAAGCGCAAAATAACACACAGTGCGCCAAAATAGCGCCTTTTGTACGGAGAAAAAAAAGGTGTAAACTCATTGATAAATGTCGGCCATAGTGAAATGGTGAGAACTAGATGGTTGACCAGTGTGGGTGAAGTCAAGATTGTTTAAATCCCCACATGCCACAGAGCACCCATAAAAATATGCCTCGAAATTTTAACTACATAAGATATGGGTACTTGAGTTATGTCAGGTTGTGGGACATTTTATTTAGAGATTGCTTTTTCTTTCTGGGAAATATTCTTCTCCAAATAACTTACACATGAATGACATTAGCCAGAGATGGCAGAATACCCTGACTATAGTGGAAAGGGACTCTGCTGCTGTACAGGATCTGCTTCTTCTGCTTTGTCATGTGCATAAGCTTTTTATTCTCCTTAGAAAAGGCTCCAGCCTCATTTCTATGAATGCACTGGAACGATTGCTTCTGTGCCTGTCTGAATGTAATTTTACATTTCTGGGTAAAGACAATGCTGCTGTGAAATGTAGGCACAGAATGCAGCACTAAACAGATTTCCCCTGGAGGAAAAGCTGTGCACGGTGCCTTTTAAAAGAAGTGAGACGTGCATTATACTAACAAATGATACCTTTCTCATCTGCTGGTGATCTATGGTGGGTCCATTTACAGACTTAATTATTCCGTTTGCAGAATGATTTATGTCAAGGACACTAAGTAAAATGAAATTAAAGCATCCACCTTCTGGGTAATTATCGCAGGAAGTGGATTCCAATTAGACAGGTTACACTCCAAGGTTAAGAAGTGCAATTCCTCCGCTCATCACAAACAACACAAATAATGGAGAAACTTGACCCAAATGTTTAATGATTATAGGACTAAAACAATAAGATAAAGCAGAAATGACATCTGTTCTTTCTTCGGGTTTGCAGCAAGAGTTTCATTTCATGGTCTAATTATTTCTAAACAGCTAAGTGCTTTATAGAAGCTTATAGCAGGAGTTTGGTGCAGCTGCACATTTGTCCTGAGTTTTAATAGCAATATGTAAACTCTATTTATAAACAAGCTATATACTGCTCCAGTAGCAGATTATTGATGGAATAAACAGTTTATTGTATCACATAGGAAAAATACAGCATGATTAACTCTGACACCGTCCAGTCGGTGCTGACAGCATCAGACAGTGCCAGGGACACAACCTTTTCAATGTATTGATATACTTCTAAAGACTCTTTTAGGCTGCATTCACATCAAGATTCAGGTGTGGTATCCCGGTACTGGACTTGGTCCCGTACCTTTGTCGTAAGTGCCCACAGTCAGAGTTCCTCCATGCTGGTAGGACTTTCCTGGTAGGTTAACCCCTAGTCGCCTCATAATGCCATTTAGACATGTATATATTTCATGTATTTTGTGGTGGTGCAATTGATGTGCAGGACCTTTGGTCACGTGATTTCTAGTGAATTGTGTTATGCTAGGTTTAAGGACCTTTGGGTCATGTGATAGGTCATGTGATGTAACCATAATGCCTTTGTTTAGGACCGACAGGTTTGGGGACCAATAAGCTTTGTTCCTGCCCCTTCTGTATATAAGGGCGCTTCATCCAATAATCTCTCTCTTAGTTCCGGACTACCAAACTGAGCAGATCTGTTATCACAGCTACAAGACAAGCTAGGCCTGAAGCTTTCTACTTTCTAAACCGTGAGTTAATCCAACTACAATCTTACCAATCCTACGTGACTACTGAACCTAAACATACCCCTAAATTCAGTGGAACAGCGTACTGCAAAATCAAAGCTTATTTTACTACAAAGTCCCAGCTAACCTTGGTCCTCTTGTAAAAGTCTGTTTGTTATCATCATCTGCATAAAATCTGTAGTAAAGTTATTTCTAGTTTACTACAACTTCTGCTGTGGACAATCCTTTATTCCTCCCTATCGTTCCTGGGACAGGTGGCGGTAGGACATATACATTGAGGAAGCCCACACCCTGGCATCACGACAATCAAGGGTTAATGCTATACCCTGCAACACTACTCTGCAACACCCCTGTTCATCCTACATCCCCCAAGCTCCCCACACATGGATACAGCTGCCGGATCTGGGAGAATTTAAAGCCCTGCTGGACCTGTGCCGTACCCCATTTATTTCACTGAGCTGGACAGTGCCCGCTAGTGACTCCGGTCAGCTCATTTTGGACATTATCAGTTTTTGTTGCTGGAGTGAAAACCATGGTCTGCTGCACTTTCAGCCCCAGGGCTACCATAAGAAATTTTGGAGCCCCTTACACAGCTTAAGGCCTGGGCCCCCAATGTCTCGCCCCGAGTCTCCACCACAGCCTGTCCCCAAGATTATTTTCTAATTAGATTATAGCAGAGTGAAGTGCAGTAAAACAATGTAACACAGTGTTTTACTGCACTTCACTCTGCTATAATCTAATATACCACAGATGGTTACTGTGCAAGTGTCTTAAAAATTTGCAAATATTCCCACATGGTAGCAAAAGAGGTAGATTCCAGCTGTACTCAAGTTCTCTGCAGACAGTAAAGGTGATTACAATTACATAAAGGGACTTACAGTTAACATCTTCACTAAGTGAATAAAAGGGGGGGGGGGGGGTCTTCTCTGATTTGAGTCGCTCATTTTCCTTTCTTTTCAAATTATCTGGCCCAGGGCATCATGAATATATCTCCCGGCTAAGAACTGTTTCCACAGAACCTGTCAGAGCAGCCAGACAAGCATTTTAGGCTCCTTCTTCAAGCAAAATGCACACCTCTTTACAAACCCCCTCGTTTGTATTGCCTCACAGTAATAGTGCCCGTTTTGTGCCCCCATAGTTGTAGGCCCCCCTTTCACTGTGCCCCCATAATTGTAGGCTCCACTTTCTGTGCCCCCATAGTTGTAGGCCCAACTCTCTGTGCCCTCATAGTTGTAGGCCAACTTCTCAGTGCCCCCACAGTTGTAGGCCCCCCTTTCATTGTGCACCCATAGTTGTAGGCTCTACTCTCTGGCCTCCCATAGTTGTAGGCCCCACTCTATGTGCCCCCACAGTTGTACGCCCCCTTCTCTGTGCCCTCATTGTTGTAAGCCCCCCCTTTCACTGTGCCCCCATAGTTGTAGGCTCCACTCTTTGTGCCCCAATAGTTGTAGGTCCCACTCTATGTGCCCCCATAGTTGTAGGCCCCCTTCTCTGTGCCCTCATTGTTGTAGCCCCCCCCTTTCACTGTGCCCCCATAGTTGTAGGCTCCACTCTTTGTGCCCCAATAGTTGTAGGTCCCACTCTCTGTGCCCCAATAGTTGTAGGCCCCACTCTCTGTGCCCCCATAGTTGTAGGCTCCACTCTCTGTGCCCCCATAGTTGTAGGCCCCACTCTCTGTGCCCCCATAGAGGTAGATTGCACTCTCTTTGTCTACATAGTTGAGGCCTCCTCTCTGTGCCCCATAGTTGTAGGGCCTCTCTCTGTGCCCTCATAGTTCTAGATTCCACTATCTCTGTCCACATAGTTGAGGCCTCCTCTCTGTACCCCATAGTTGTAGGGCCTCTCTCTGTGCCCCCATAGTAGTAGATTCCACTCTCTCTGTCCACATAGTTGAGGCCTCCTCTCTGTACCCCATAGTTGTAGGTCCTCTCTCTGTGCTATCATAGTAGTAGATTCCACTCTCTCTGTCCACATAGTTGTAGGCCTCCTCTTTTTAACCCATAGTTGTAGGCCCCCTCTGTGTCCTCATAGTTGTAGGCCCCCTTCTCTGTGCCCCCATAGTTGTAGGCCTCCTGTCTGTGCCCCCATAGTTGTAGGATTCACTCTCTGTGTCCCCCAAAGTTGTGGCCCCCTCTCTGTGCCCCCATCGCTGTGCCCCCATAGTTGTAGGTGTCCTCTCTGTGCCCCATGTTTTAGCCCCCTCTATGTGCCCCCATAGTTTTAGCCCCCTCTATGTGCCCCCATAGTTGTAGCCCCCCTTTCTGTGCCCCCATAGTTGTAGGTGTCCTCTCTGTGTCCCCAAAGTTGTTGCCCCCCTCTCTGTGCCCTCAGTTTTAGCCCCCTCTCTGTGCCAACATAGTTGTAGGCCCCGGCTTCTGTGCTCCACTACTCCCCTAGTATGTGGTTGGGTGAGAACTACTGCTATGGAAAGTAGTTGCAGTGGAGCACTGCACGTCACATTGTATGATGATGTTACATGTATTGGACGTGCCTGCGTGAGGCATCTTTCCTTCCCTACCTCCTGACAGGCACTTCTCCCTTAAAAGGCACAGCGGCCACCAGCGGAGAGGTAAATTTAGCCTTTCCCTCCCCTTAATGTGACAGCCACCGGCCCAAGCAGCAGCCCCAGTGTAGGGCACAATTGTTGGCCAGGCCTCCGTGGGCTCCGGGCCCCTTACTGGGGTACTGGTCGTACGCCCCTGATGACGTCTCTGTTCAACCCACAACAAAAAACTGATATGGTGCAAAATTGAGCCAACCAAGTCACTAGCTGAATCCGTTCGGCTCAGCGGGGATACAGCAGCAGACGTTTTTCAAATTCTCCCGCTGAATACATCTACCATATCCCCAAATTATGATGTGAATGCTGCCTTACATGGGTCGATTATAGGCTAAATAAATTTGTGTCAGAAAGTCCTCTGTTTATAAGCTGCAGTGATCAGCCAACAAACGTCCAAACATTTGTTGACTGATTACATTTTAAATATCATGGTTTATGCTGCCTGGATCGTACCCATCGCTGTAATCCTCAGGACGGTCAGCAGAAATTCAAGTGAAACTTGCAGGAAGCAGGATAAAAATGGCGATCCTCTTGGCGCTCTCCCGATAGCATATGGCAGTAACCGAATCGGACAATAGAAGTTATTAAATAAATAAAAGATTATTTATGAAAAGCGCTGTGGACTACGCGTTTCAAGGGGTGGGACCCCCTCTTCCTCAGGTCCTCTGATTAGTAAGGCATTCAATGTGTCATATTTATACAGAAAAAAAGCCTGCAAACAAATTAACGGGGTCACATAGAAATATACATATTAAACTGTAAAAGCAATTGGAGTGGACTCTTGGAAGCATGCACATACAGGATAAAACAAATGCATTAAACATTGACATTCATAATATACAATGTATTCAAATTAAGAGACTCCGATTGGAATAGTCAGAGTAGCCATTTGACTCTATTGCAGACACCGTGTTAATGCAGGGATAGATAACGTCTATGGTATATGCGGACTGTCCACTAATGCATGGAATGAGGCAGCGGCACAAACAGACATGGGAGACAGCCAGCCGCAAAGGCAGGGGAACGAATGACAGATCCCAGCCCAATGCTACGAGAACAGCAGCCCAAAATGAAAAACAGAAACCAACATTTTACAGGAGCTCACAGGTATACAGAGTTCACTAAATGCATAGCATTTCTCTATGGAAAGTAGGGTCATATGCTCAGCAAATTTATATCAACTTATAAGGATGATTGTATTCATATGGAAGAATAATGCAAAATACTGCATGAGAACTGGTGGGCTAGAAACAATGAATTTTTTTAACAAATACATACATGTAGTTAGTGAATAGTCAGGGTTAGAGATGAGCGAACTTACAGTAAATTTGATACGAACTTCTTGGCTCGGCAGTTGATGACTTATCCTGCATAAATGAGTTCAGCTTTCAGGTGCTGCGGTGGGCTGGAAAAGGTGGATACAGTCCTAGGAGACTCTTTCCTAGGACTGTATACACCTTTTCCAGCCCACCGGAGCACCTGAAAGCTGAACTCCTTTATGCAGGATAAGTCATCAACTGCCGAGCCGAGAAGTTCGTGACGAATCAAATTTACTGTAAGTTCGATCATCTCTAGTCAGGGGACTAAAAGTGCTCTAAATAAGTAGGCAAAATTAATATTAAAATGGAATAAAAATATAGCATCATTTTTGCAAATTAGTTCAGTGGCTTTGTTTAAACCATATGGCTGCAGCGAATGCCGAGTATAAATCCAATACATTTCTTTCCTGACCAAAACCTCAAATCTATTGGGAACTGATGGAGGGATTGGCAGGATGGAAATAATATTATCTTCTCCTTTATGGGATTGCCAAATGTGTGGGGAAAGACCATGGTTCAGAAAACCTTTTTTAATGTTACTCCGATGTTGATTCAGACGTTGATGTAATTGCTGAGTCGTTCGATATATTGTTTGCGGCATTTACAGTTAACTAAGTAGATAATATATGATGATTGACATGTCATACTGGATTTGATGGTATAGTATTCACCAGTGTATGTGCTTTTAAAGCTGCTGCTCTGATGTTTAATAGAAGCGCAGCATAAGCACCTGGATTTGCCGCACTTACACACCCCCTTTTTGGAAAGAATAGGGGTGATGGTAGCAACAGTTCCAGCTTGTCTTTTTGTGCAACTTGGTGCAATGCTATTGCATAGGGAAGGAGCCCTCCGAAATTTGAATTTAGGTTTAGCAGGTAATATACTCCCTAGATAAGGGTCGGATTTTAAGACTTTCTAGTGTTTATTCAGAATTTGTTGGATCAACTTGTGGCTACCTAAAAAATAGGTTGTTACAAGGTTGGTGTTGGCCAGTAGAAGCACATTGCTGTGCGAAACAATTGTTGCCCGTTCTTGTTGCCGTTTTGCATCTATGTCCTCCCCCTACCTGTTTTCTTCATTGAAATAAAGTCCTGGATTCCACTTACAAGACATCCTGGTGTGCCGCTTGCCTTCTCTCTGTTTGTTGGATTATATGGACTGTGTTCTCATCAGCTGAGCACCTAAGGAGGAGAAAGGGAATCACCGTGTCCACCCTCAGAAGCCCTGCCAGGCTCTGAACTGCAGGAACAGATAAGTCTGTTTTATTTCTAAGACGTATCTTACGCTGTGCCGCATTCTTTTGTATCTCTCTGTATTTAATTTTTTTCTGTATAAATATGACACATTGAATGCTTTACTAATCAGAGGACCTGAGGAAGAGGGGTTTCCAACCCTTGAAACTCGTAGTCCACATCACTTTTCATAAATAATCTTTTATTTATTTAATAACTTCTATTGCCGACTCAGTTACTGCCATATGCCATCGGGAGAGCGCCAAGAGGATCGCCATTTTTATCCGGCTTCCTGCAAGTTTCACTTAGGTTTGTTGGTAGCACATCTTCCTGAATAAATAGGGGATGTACATAATGGAACAAAATGCCAACACAATCGTTTGTGTAACCACTCACTCCCAACCAAATGGGCTGTATAAATTGTTCTTTTTACATATGGATCCCACAAACGTGAGTTTGGTACCAATAGTGCAGGTGATACTCCTGTCAGGAGCTCAGGCAAGTAAAGCCTCTACAGAAGCAGATTTGTTAGCTCTCTATATGTAACTTACTTTACCTGCTCACCTGGTGATATATAGTTTTTCCCTGTTTGCTGAGGGGGTAGGCTAAAGAAATTAAATCTTCTAAGTATTGGATACCATAGAGAACAGCCTGTATCTTTACCCTTCTTGTTTAAAATACTGTCGTTAAAGGTAAGGTCACATGTGCTGTATTTTGCTGCATATTTGCTGCAGCTGATTTAGCTAATGATTGACTTCAATGGGTAGAAAAATACGCAGCAGCAGATATGCAGCTAAATATATGAAATGTGTCTTTAACCCCTTAAGGACCAAGCCCATTTTTACCTTAAGGACCAGAGCATTATTTGAAACTCTGACCACTGTCACTATAGCATTAATAACTCTGGAATGCTTTTACTTTTCATTCTAATCCCGAGAATGTTTTTTGTGACATATTCTACTTTATGTTAGTGGAAAATACCCCATAAATGACCCCATTATAAAAAACTGCACCTCTCAAAGTATTCAAAATGACATTCAGAAAGTTTGTTAACCCTTTAGGTGTTTCACAGGAATAGCAGCAAAGTGACGGAGAAAATTCAAAATCTTCATTTTTTATACTCACATGTTCTTGTAGCTTTTGAATTTTTACAATGGGTAAAAGTAGAGAAATTCCCCCAAAATTGGTAACCCAATTTCTCTCGAGTAAGGAAATACCTCATATGGGGATGTAAAGTGTTCGTCGGGTGCTGTAGAGGGCTCAGAACGGAAGGAGCGACATTGTAATTTGCTGAAATGGTTTTTGGGGGGCATGTTGCATATAGAAAGCGCCTATGGTGCCAGATCAGAAAAAAAAAAAACACATGGCACACTATTTTGGAAACTACACTACTCAAGGAACAATGCAAGGGGTCCAGTGAGCCTGAACACCGACAGGTGTTTGACAACTTTTCGTTAAAGTTGGATTTGTAAATGAAAAAACATAATTTTTTCACTCAAAATGCAGTTTTTTCCCCAAAATGTCACATTTTTACAAGGGGTAAAAGGAGAAAATGCCTCACAAAATTTGTAACCCCATCTCTTTAGAGTATGGAAATACCCCATGTGTGGATGTCAAGTTCACTACAGGCGAACTACAATGCTCAGAAGAGAAGGAGTCACATTTGGCTTTTGGAAAGCAAATTTTGCTAAAATGGTTTTAGGGTGGCATGTTTCATTTAGGAAGCCGAGCGCTCAGGGTCCCCGCTCCTCCCCGGAGCGCTCGCAGCATCCTCTCATTCGCAGGGCCCCGGTCAGACCTGCTGAGCAGGTGCGCTGCGATATTACTCCCAGCCGGGATGCGATTCGCGACGCGGGATGCGCCCGCTCGCGATGCGCATCCCGGCTCCCGTACCTGACCCGTTCCCCGTCTGTGTTGTCCCAGCGCGCGCGGCCCCGCTCCTTAGGGCGCGCGCACGCCGGGTCTCTGCAATTTAAAGGGCCACTGCGCCACTGATTGGCGCAGCAGGCCTAATCAGTGTCATCACCTGTGCACTCCCTACTTATACCTCACTTCCCCTGCACTCCCTCGCCGGATCTTGTTGCCATTGTGCCAGTGAAAGCGTTTCCTTGTGTGTTCCTAGCCTGTGTTCCAGACCTCCTGCCGTTGCCCCTGACTACGATCCTTGCTGCCTGCCCTGACCTTCTGCTACGTCCGACCTTGCTCTTGTCTACTCCCTTGTACCGCGCTTATCTCAGCAGTCAGAGAGGTTGAGCCGTTGCCGGTGGATACGACCTGGTTGCTACCGCCGCTGCAAGACCATCCCGCTTTGCGGCGGGCTCTGGTGAATACCAGTAGCAACTTAGAACCGGTCCACCGACACGGTCCACGCCAATCCCTCTCTGGCACAGAGGCTCCACCTCCAGCCAGCCGAATCGTGATACCTATGGTGCCAAAACAGCAGAAAAAAGAAGAAAAAAAACACTTGGCACACTATTTGGGAAATAACACCCCTCAAGGAATGTAACAAGGGGTACAGTGAGCCTTTACACCCCACAGGTGTTTGACAAATTGCTGCTAAATTTGGATGTGAAAATGAAATATTTGATATTTTTCACTAAAATGCTGGTGTTACCCCAAAATTTTCATTTTCACAAGGGGTAATAGGAGAAAAAGCCTCACAAAATGTGCAACACCATTTCTTCTGAGAATGGAAATACCCCATGTGTGGACGTCAAGTGCTCTGCGGGTGAACTACAATGCTCAGAAGAGAAGGAGCGCCATTGAGCTTTTGGAAAGATAATTTGTTTGGAATGGAAGTCGGGGGCCACGTGCATTTTAAAAGCCCCCCATGGTGCCAGAACAGTGGGGCCCCCCACATGTGACCCCATTTTAGAAACTACACCCCTCACAGAATTTAATAAGGGGTGCAGTGATCATTTAAACCCCACTGGCGTTTGACAGATCAGTGGAACAGTGGGCTGTGCAAATGAAAAATGTTATTTTTTATTTTCACAGCCCACTGTTCCAAAAATCTGTCAGACACCTGTGGGGTGTAAATGCTCACTGCACCCCTTATTACATGCCGTGAGGGGAGTAGTTTCCAAAATGGGGTCACATGTGGGGGGGTCCACTGTTCTGGCACCATGGGGGCTTTGCGTTACACATTTTGGTGGTCTTTATTTATTTTACTTCTTGTGAAAATGAAAAGTATGTGTTTTTACAATAACATGCTTGGGTAGACCCCAACTTTAACTTTTCATAAGGGGTAAAAGGAGAAAAAGCCACCAGAATATGTTAGGCAATTTCTCTTGAGTTCGGAAATACCCCATATGTGGCACTAAACTATTGCCTTGAAATATGACAGGGCTCCGAAGTGAGAGAGCGCCATGCGCATTTGAGGCCTAAATTAGGGATTTGCATAGGGACGGACCCAATTACACTTGCCTCCAATACCAAAATTGCCCTACGGCAGTGTTTCTCAAACAGGATGCCTCCAAATGTTGCAAAACTACAACTCCCAGCATGCCCAGACAGCCGAAGGACATGTTAGGAGATGTAATTTTGCAACAACTGGAGGATAACAGTTTGGAAAACACTGTGTAGTAGTGTCCAAACTATAGCCCTCCAGATGTTGCAAAACTCCAACTCCCAGCATTCCCAGACTGTTTAGGCATGCTGGGAGTTGTAGTTCTGCAACATTTGAAGGGCCAGATGTTACAGAACTACAACTCCCAGCATGCCTGGGCTGTCTGGGCATGCTGGGAGTTGTATTTTTGCAACATCTGGAAGGGCTACAATTTGGACACCACTGCACAGTGGTCTCCAAACTGTGGCCCTCCAGATGTTGCAAAACTACATCTCCCAGCATGCCCAGACACCATTTGGCGATTAAATCCTCGCCAAGCTAGATGGACATTGTTTTTTGGCCGCTTCAATTTTGAAATTCATTTTTGTCCAGCCGACAAGAACGTTAGAGCTGACGCACTATCACGTTCCACCGATGTTTCCGAATCTGAAGCCCCTCCACAGCACATCATACCTCCTGAGTGTCTCATCTCCTCCGCTCCTACCACTCTTGTGCAAGTTCCTCCGGGGAAGACTTTTGTACCTCCACGCCTTCGTCTCAAGATTCTTAAATGGGGTCATTCTTCTCTTTTGGCCGGACATGCTGGTGTCAAGAAGTCGGAGCAGTTGATTTCCAGACACTATTGGTGGCAATCCCTGCAGAAGGATGTGACTGATTTTGTTCAGGCTTGTACTACCTGTGCCCGTGACAAGACTCCTCGCCAGAAGCCGGCGGGTCTCCTCCTTCCTTTACCTGTACCTGAACAGCCATGGTCCCATATTGCTGTGGACTTCATCACCAATCTGCCACCATCCCGCAATAATACAGTCATCTGGGTGGTCGTTGATTGTTTTTCTAAAATGGCTCATTTTGTTCCTCTGCCGGGTCTTCCTTCTGCGCCACAATTGGCAAAACAATTTTTTCTTCATATTTTTCGCTTCCACGGGCTTCCCACGCACATCGTCTCCGACAGATGCGTCCAGTTTGTTTCTAAATTTTGGAGGGCACTCTGCAGTCAATTAAAAATCAAACTAAATTTTTCTTCTGCTTACCACCCTCAATCCAACGGTCAAGTGGAAAGAGTAAGTCAGATACTTGGTGACTACCTGCGATATTTTGTCTCCTCTCGCCAAGACGATTGGGTGGACCTCCTGCCCTGGGCTGAATTTTCGTACAATTTTAAAAACTCTCAGTCTTCTTCCAAATCCCCATTTTTTGTGGTGTACGGCCATCACCCGCTTCCCCCCCTCCCCATCCCCACTTCCTCTGGGGTTCCTGCCGTGGATGAATTGACGCAAGATTTTTCTTCCATTTGGCGTGAGACTCAAAAGTCGCTTCTACTGGCCTCATCTTGAATGAAGGCGCATGCTGATAAAAAGAGAAGGGTTCCTCCGGTATTTTCCCCTGGTGACAAGGTATGGCTTTCTGCTAAGTATATTCGATTCCGTGTACCCAGTTACAAGTTGGGCCCCCGATTTTTATGGCCTTTCAAAGTCAAAAAACAAATCAACCCTGTCTCTTACCAACTTCATCTGCCCTCCTCTCTTCGTATTCCTAACTCTTTCCATGTCTCTCTACTCAAACCTGTTGTTCTTAACCGCTATTCTCCCAAAGTCACTCTTCCTGCTCCTGTCTCTGGATCCTCTGATATTTTCTCTGTGAAAGAGATCCTCGCCTCCAGGGTTGTCCGAGGTAAAAGATTTTTTCTCATTGATTGGGAGAATTGTGGCCCTGAAGAGAGGTCTTGGGAACCTGAGGTCAATATCCTTGACAAGGAACTCATTCGTAAATTTCTGGGTTCCAAAAAGGAGAGAAGACCCAAGGGGGGGGGGGGGGGGGAGTACTGTAACGCCGAGCGCTCCGGGTCCCGCTGCTTCCCCGGAGCGCTCGTGGCGTTACTCTGCTTGCAGCGCTCCGGTTGGCGCTGCTGACCGAGAGCGCTGCTACCCTGTCACCGGAGGGGATGTGATCCGCGGGACGGGACGTGCCCGCTCACGGATCGCATCCCATGTCTCTTCTCATCTGCTCCGTCCTTCCTCTGTCCCATCCCGGCACGCGCGGCCCCACTCTCTAGGGCGCGTGCGCGCCGGCTCTCTGAAATTTAAAGGGTCAGTGCACCACTAATTGGTGCCTGGACCAATCTAGTCCAATCACTGTTTTCCCTATAAAACATCACTTCCCCTTCCTGTCCCTGCCGGATCTTGTTGCCTAGTGCCTAGTGAAAGCGTTCCAGTGTGTCCTTGCCTGTGTTTCCAGAATCTCTGCTGTTGCCCCTGACTACGAACCTTGCCGCCTGCCCTGATCTTTCTGCTACGTCTGACCTTGCCTTGCCTTGTCCTTTTGTACCGCGCCCTCTCAGCCGCCAGAGAGGTTGAGTCGCTACTGGGTGGAACGACCTGGGGGTTACCTGCCTCAGCAAGTCCATTCCGCTTTGCGGTGGGTTCTGGTGAATACCAGTAACCCCTTAGACTCCGTTCCCCTGGTACGGCCCACACCATCACCTCTCTGGTACAGAGGATCCACTTCCAGTGTCCTCATCCTCCGCCAACCCGGATCCTGACAAGTATTATATTCAGAGGACACAGTGTGTGATAGTTTTATATTTAGAGGACGCAGTGTGTGATAGTATTATATTCAGAGGATGCAGTGTGTGATAGTATTATATTCAGAGGACACAGTGTGTGATAATATTATATTCAGAGGATGTAGTGTGTGATAATATTATATTCAGAGGACGCAGTGTGTGATAGTATTATATTCAGATGATGCAATGTGTGATAGTATTATATTCAGAGGACGCAGTGTGTGATAGTATTATATTCAGAAGGCGCAGTGTGTGATAGTATTATATTCAGAGGACACAGTGTGTGGTAGTATTATATTCAGAGGGTGCAGTGTGTGATAGTATTATATTCAGAGGGTACAGTCTATGCCAGTATTATATTCAGAGGGTACAGTGTATGGCAGTATCATATTCAGATGGTACAGTGTGTGATAGTATAATATTCAGAAGGCGCAGTGTGTGGTAGTATTATATTCAGAGTACAGTGACTGGCAGTGTCACATTAATTATTGTTATTATGGATCAGAATATTCTGATGAAGTAAGGAGCCATCTGGGTGTCAAGTTCTGCAGAGAGAAAATTTTGCTTGAAGAAGTCATAGGGGTATGTACCTAAATTAGATAGGGAAAGATAATAGAGAAGACATCAAGACCTGTGAGTTACTTATGTCATTGTCTGATATGTCCAATCAGGGCTGTAGCGATTACTTTCAATATATATCTTTGTCAACATTTTACATTTGGTGGGGGTGATGCCATTTTTTATCGCACCGGGTGACACCAACCCTAGCAACGCCACTGGTAAGTACTTTAGCATTGCTTGCCTAATGACTCAATAGGGAGGACCTGCTAATCACCAGGAGCTAATGGTAATCTTCTTAGGGGGCATAATTGTTTAATATCTATCTGGGGGCCAGTATACCTATTGGGAACCCCTACCTGATCATCAGGTAGGGCTGCCAAGTAGGTAGAGAGGCCCCCCAGATAGATATTACCCCATCAGTGATAGGGATCATATCTATCTGTGGCCTCTATACCTACTTGGGAGCCCTACCTGATAGGTGTCATAAATATCTGGGGGCCTGTATACCTACTGGGAAGCCCTACCAGATGGGGGTCATATCTATATGGGGGCCTATGTACCTACTGGGGAGCCCTACCTGATGGAGGTCATATCTATCTGGGGGCCTGTCTGGGGACATGATGGGGGCATTATATGTGAGGGTCACATGATGGGGGCATTATATATAAGGGGCGCTTAATGTGGGCATTATATGTGTGGGGTGCATGATGGGGCCAGTATATGTGAGGGGCGCATGATGGGGGCATTATATGGGAGGGGTGCATGATGGGGCATTAAATGTGAGGGGTGCATGATGGGGGCATTATATGTGAGGGGCGCATGATGGGGACATTATATGTGAGGGGCGCATGATGGGGCATTATATGTGAGGGGCGCATGATGGGGGCATTATATGTGTGGGGCGCATGATGGGGGCATTATATGTGAGGGGCGCATGATGGGGCATTATATGTGAGGGGTGCGTGATGGGGGCAGTATATGTGAGGGGCGCATGATGGGTGCATTATATGTGAGGGGTGCATGATGGGGGCAGTATATGTGAGGGGTGCATGATGAGGGCATTATATTTGAGGGGCACATGATGAGGGCATTATATTTGAGGGGTGCATGATGGGGGCATTATATGTGAGGGGCGCATGATGGGGGCATTATATGTGAGGGGCGCATGATGGGGCATTATATGTGAGGGGTGCGTGATGGGGCAGTATATGTGAGGGGCGCATGATGGGTGCATTATATGTGAGGGGCGCATGATGGGGGCAGTATATGTGAGGGGTGCATGATGAGGGCATTATATTTGAGGGGCACATGATGAGGGCATTATATTTGAGGGGTTCATGATGGGGGCATTATATGTGAGGGGCGCATGATGGGGGCATTATATGTGAGGGGCGCATGATGGGGGCATTATATGTGATGGGCGCATGATTGGGGCATTATATGTGAGGGGTGCATGATGGGGGCATTATATGTGATGGGTGCATGCGGCCCAGCCTCACGCAGCCGCTATCTCCAGTGGCCCCCAGATAAATTGAGTTTAAGACCCCTGATCTACAGTGTCAAAAGCTGCTGAGAGGTCTAAGAGAATCAATAGAGAAAATTTGTCATTGTATTTGTCAGTCAGAAGATCATTAGAAACTTTGGTTAGGGCCATTTCTGTGGAGTGTAGGGAGCAAAAACCAGATTGTAAGAGGTCAAGGAGCGAGTTCTCAGAGAGATAGCAGATTAGACGGAATAGACCAAGCATACCAGGAGTTTGGAAATAATGGGGAGATTAGAGACGGGCTACACAGAACAGGTCCAGAGATATTTTTTTCAGTAACAGGGTTATGATAGAATGTTTGAATGAGGAGGGAAAGATACCAGAAGAAAGGAAGAAGTTAAAAACTTTAGTTAGGTGACAGGTGATAGCAGGGGAGGGACACTGGGTGAGGTGTGAGGGGATAGGGTCATTTGAGCAGGTAGTGGGTAGTTGGTGTCTGTACGTTTGGCCTAAGGAGTGAGTTAATTGTCTGGAAAAGTCGTTTTGAGTTATTAGACAGAGAGGAGATGAGGGAGGGGAAATATTTTTGTTTGGTGAGGTGAAGAGCAGAGTTATAGGATTTTTGCACAAATTTATAGTGCAGATAGTCTGATGAAGTTGTAGTTTTCCTCCACATAGGTTCAGCACACCTAGAGCACTGCCGAAGAAAGCGAGTTCTTAGCTTGTGCCAGGGTTGACAGTCTGTGTCACAAGGTTCGTATTTTGGGGGGTGCGGTTTTGTTCAGGGTGGACTTGAGGGTATCATGGTAATGTTCGGCTGCTAGACTGGGGCCAGAGAACCTTCACATATAATGCCCCCATCATGCGCCCCTCACATATAATGCCCCCATCATGCGAACCTCAAATAGAATGCCCACATCATGCGCCCCTCACATATAATGCCCATATTATGCACCCCTCACATTTAATGCTGCCATCATATGCAACCCTAACATATAATGCCCCCATCATGCGCCCCTCACATATAATGCCCCATCATGTGCCCCTCACATATAATGCCCCCATCATGCGCCCCTCACATATAATGCCCCATCATGCGCCCCTCACATATAATTACCCCATCATGCGCCCCTCACATATAATGCCCCCATCATGTGCCCCTCACATATAATGCCCTCATCATGCGCCCTACACATATAATGCCCCCGTCATGCACCCCTCACATATAATGCCCCCATCATGCACCCCTCAAATATAATGCCCCTATCATGCGCCCCTCACATATAATGCCCCCATCATGCGCCCCTCACATATAATGCCCTCATCATGCGCCCCTCACATATAATGCCCTCATCATGCGACCCCTCACGTATAATGCCCCCCATAATGCGCCCCTCACATATAATGCCTCCTAAGAAGATAGGTTACCATTAGCTCCTGGTGATTAGCAGGTCCTCCCTATTGAGTCATTAGGCAAGCAATGCTCCAGTACTTACCAGTGACGTTGCTAGGGTTGCTGTCACCCGGTGCGATAAAAAAATGGCATCACCCCCCCCAAATGTAAAATGTTGACAA
The DNA here is from genome assembly GCF_029499605.1 of Hyla sarda. Classification (NCBI taxonomy): domain Eukaryota; kingdom Metazoa; phylum Chordata; class Amphibia; order Anura; family Hylidae; genus Hyla; species Hyla sarda. Next base: position 232,315,233 of record NC_079189.1, on the reverse strand, counting down.
AGATATATGTTGAATGTAATCGCTACAGCCCTGATTGGACATATCAGACAATGATATAAGTAACTCACATGTCTTAATATCTTCTCTATAATTTTTCCCTATCTAATTTAGGTACATACCGCTATGACTTCTTCAAGTAAAAATTTCTCTCTGCAGAACTTGACACCCAGATGGCTCCTTACTTCATCAGAAGATTCTGATTCTTAATAACAATAATTAATATAACACTGCCAGTCACTGTATCATTTGAATATAATACTACCACACACTGCGACTTCTAAATATAATACTATCACACACTGACAGTGGGAGGGTGCTGAGCGGCCATGGTGTCTCCCACCACTGGTACTTACATCTTCCAGCAGCAGCCGATGGCGAGCCTTCTTTGTGGGGATGTGAGCGATGGGTTACACCATTACATGTGCCGCGCTGAACTTCAGCGCCTCGGCGTCTTGAGCTGCGGATTTGATTATGTCACCAATCATGCGCACCCCTACAGGAACGTTTGTAATAGGCTGCAACAGGGAGATGTAAGTACTGTAGCAGTTTGCCAAAGTGTGTGAATCTCTTTCGGCATTTAGCGCTGCTTGCCCGTTGCAGGGCTAAATGCATGAAGAAATCACCTGCCCAGCGCCCAGAACTGCATATCCCAGGCATCGGGTGATACAAATTCCAGATCTCTGTTGCGGGCCGCAAACTTTTGTTACGCGGGCCACAAAGTGGCCCGCTGGCCGGGAGTTTGAGACCCCTGTTGTAGAGTGTCTATAGATTGATTGATGTTTATGGCACATATGTGTCTGTAAGTGTAAGAGTTTGTGGTCAGAGCTCAAAAGTAGAGTTAATCAATTTAGGAACAGAGCAAAGTCTATGGAAGATCAAGTCCAATGTATTTCCATCCCTGTGTGTGGAAGAGTCAGTAAGATGAGGAATGGACCGATATGGATGGCATCCACTGGGGTAATAGATGGGGGGGGGGGGTAGTTATGAAGACAAAGATCATTGATATAGATAAGGACTGTGAGCATGTTTATTTTTTAAATTAAATGTCTACTGACTTGGTGATTTTGATGTTTTGTTTGTTCCCTTTTGGTTCAATTCTGGTATCATTCTTGATTTTACACTTAAAAAGGCACTTTAGGAGGCAGTTTGATATGGCATATTTGAATGTCTCCAGACCTAAACGTCCACACAAATGGATTTACTTGTGAACTTGCAGCGTGTTTCCTGCTGCAAGTTTGAATGGGAGCGGGCTTTCCGTAGGCTGTGCCGCAGCAGATTTTTAACAGTGGAATTTCTTTCGGAATCTATTGACTACAATGGGATCTGCAAAAGATTTTCTGCAGCAGAAATTCCACTGCCGAAAATCTGCTGCGGACAGCATGTGGAGATCCTGTCCCCATTCAAACTCACAGCGGGAAACACACTGCTGTAAAGCCCCTTGCGTGAACGTACCCTTAGAGTAGATTTTTGTTTCTGTGATGGTCCAGTAAACAAATCTGGTCATAGAAAAATGTATTGCTTGCCATTCCATCTCATATACTAAATTGGAATTACACAAACCTAGTGAAACTCAACAAATTGTGGGGCCTATTGTTAATCATGGTCTAAAAAAATAACCAAACAACGTTTTGAGGCATCTCTCAAATGTAGGCACTACAAAGAGAATTCTCACAGTTCTCCTGGGAACCCAATTATGGCAGGCTGTTTAAGGTCAGGCCTATCATGGGCCACTATAATACCAAATTCTCTGAAATTTATACCCCTGAAAAAATATAGTGGTCGATTGCTACCTCATAAATTTTATACAGATCCTCCTATTTTAGATCATAATGTCTAACCCAGACAAAGATTCTGGCATTTGCCAACTATCTGATATTTTTTGTCTGATAAAACTTATTAAGCGGCCCTTTATGGACTATAAAATAACCTCACCACTACTAATCCTTTAATCTACTGCTGTTACAGTGGAAATTATGACTTGAAACAGGTGTGGCTTTACAGTATTTTAGGCTTTCATATGTCTAATGTAATTGCTGTCACCTAAAGACCGGGGAACAAAATAACTAGGACTTTAATAATGAGGTTTACATTATTCTAGTCAATAGACACAATGAGGTCGTCATTGAAAGTTGCAATAATTCAGTCTGGTTAAAGCTCTAGAAAAGCTGAAGATAAAAGCTTTGTTTCTATTTCAGTTACTACAGATGTACTGGTACATGTACTTTATTATTTCTTGGATGTACTCCGTTTTTATGCTAGTATCTGCCAAAAGTTCCTATGTAAAGGAAAACGTCCTCTAGATTGATCCAACAACATTTTGCTTAAACTCTCTGAGGCTGTAGTGATGAAAAAATAAATTATTAAAAATGAATATAAATTTTGTTAAAGTGTGTGTTTCACTTTTTTCCCTCTTTTTTGATTTTTTTTCGTTGTACTACTACTCCCAGCATGGAACACACTGTTCTATAATGGGGGTAGTAGTACCTGTACTAATAGACATATCGCCTGATGCGATTGTCCATAATATAGCAGAGATGTGGCTTTATGCAGCACTCGCATCTCTGCTCTGTACTCCGGCTAGTGATGTGAATAGAACATCACTCATTCATATTTTACACCCAGAGTGGTGATTGGCCGGATGGTTGCAGCCAATCACCGCTCTCAGCGGGAAATATGAATGAGCGATGTTCTATTCATGTCACTGGCCGGAGTACAGAGCAGAGATGTGAGCACTGTATAGAACCGCTCCTCATCTCTGCAATAGAAAGGACGATCACAGCGGATGTCAGGAGTGACATTCACTATGATCTTTCCTTAACTGCAGGTACTACTACTCCCATCATGGAGCACACTCTGTTCCATGTTGGGAGCTGTAGTACCTGCAATTAAGGAAAGATCACAGCGGATGTCACTCCTGACACCCGCTGTGATCCTGCTGTATAATGTATAGATGCGGCCGGCCGCTTTTCTATGGTCCCCTGCACTGCCGTATATATACACATATTCATATATTCCAGAGAGAGTTGTGATTGGCTGGAACCATCTGGCCAATCACAGCTTTCTGCGAGAAATATGAATAGGTGTATATATACGGCAGTGCAGGGGACCATAGAAGAGCGGCCGGTCTGGCCGTAGCGTTTTTTGGCTGAAAAAAACGCCATGCGACAGAATTGTAATTTTTCTTGGCGTTTAAAAATAAAATAAAAAAATAAGTAGAATCTTAACCTCACAATGTCGCTGTATTGAGTTACGCCACTTCCAGCATTTTGGGTTAGGATTCTTCTGACATTATCTAAGTCAACAACAATCTTGTAATATACATCTGTCTCTTAAATCCCGATGAAATGATCCGCTCTCCCAGGCTCCCTCAGCAGTGCTTATGGATTGATAGGACAAAGTGGCTGTTTTCATGGCTTCCTGCACAGCGTGATATCCCCATTGCTCTCTCCGTTGGCATAATACGAGTAAATGTTAGTACAACCCACTACCAACCAAATCTTCCCTGCCGGTAAATGGACTGTTACTCTGGGTTCTCACTCTGCAGCTGTCGCATGTAGGGTAACCAAACCTGCATGCAAAAGCCAATGGCCATGCGATTTTGTTAGTTAAACTACTGACACGCAGTTTTAGTTTCTGAGCCAGTGTCATCAATGTACGGATATGTATCCTAATTAGAGATGAGTGAACTTACAGTAAATTCGATTTGTCACGAACTTCTCGGCTCGGCAGTTGCTGACTTAAATTAGATCAGCTTTCAGGTGCTCCGGTGGGCTGGAAAAGGTGGATACAGTCCTAGGAAAGCGTCTCCTAGGACTGTATCCACCTTTTCCAGTCCACGGGAGCACCTGAAAGCTGAACTAATTTATGCAGGAAAAGTTATCAACTGCCGAGCCGAGAAGTTCATGACGAATCGAATTTACTGTAAGTTCGCTCATCTCTAATCCTAATGTTCACCTACCCATGACAAATGTACATCATGGTGTTGAGGGAATCCTAAAAGCTCAGTCCTTAAGGGGTTAATCTGGAGAAGGGAGTGCCCTAGTGTGCAAAACTCTACTTTGCATTTATAATCCCACAGAATTCTTTAAAAAATTAGCTGTATCTTGGGTGGAGGCTGAAAAGAAAGCAGGGATTGCTATCTGGACATGTTTTATTTTTCCACATTATAAAACATCAATTATACTGTACTGCACTGTCCAGTTGTTTTTCATTATCGCTTACATTTCTCATATGTTAGGGGAAGCATTTCTTCCTCCCACAAAGCTAAATAAGGAAAATGAGAGTTTGCAGGTCTACAAACTACTGTATGTACCCTCACTAATATATAGAATGTTTCACTAAGCCGGAATGACATTTACTACAACCACAGTTCATGTCTTTGTTTTACATTGAATGATCTGTTACCCACAATGATGCAACCTCAGAAATCTGTACAGTGCTCTACCGGACTACGTATGTCAGCATAAACCATGTACGAAGAATTATTAGTGATGGGAAAGGATGATTGTGTCTTTGTAACCCAAATTGAAAACTTCTGTTATTGGTTGTTTGTAATTGAATTAACATTATATAATTAATTCAATTATTGACTAAAGATACATGTCTAAACATAATCTAATACAGTGACCCCCGACCTACGATGGCACCGACATACAATCATTTCAACATACGTTGGCCTCTCAGAGGCCATCGCATGTTGAAGGCAGCATCAACATACGATGCTATTGTATGTCGGGGCCATCGCATAAACGGCTATCCGGCAGAGCAGACGGTTTCAGCTGCCACTGGATCGCCGTTTACGGTGCCCTGTGTGGTCCGCAGACCATCACTTACTTGTCCTTGGGGCTCCTGCGCGTCCTCTTCGGGATCCCCTGCATCGTCGGCGCTCTCCATCGTCGTCATCACGTCATCCAATAGAAGCGGCGTGCGTATCGACGTCATGGCGGCGATGGAGAGCGAGGATGCAGAGGCCTTGCCGGAGCGTCGGGGACACCCCGGGGACGTGGCAACAGCGATGGAAGGCGACATCTAGGGCAGCGGTGACGGTCCGGAGCAGCAGGGACACGTGAGTATAACCTCCAATACCAGTGGTCTTCCAATACCAGTGGTCTTCAGATGTTGCAAAACTACAACTCCCAGCATGCCAGGACAGCCGTTGGTAGAAGAAACAGACATGGTCGCACATCTACAATCTTGTATAATGATCTAATTGCTTCTCAGCATAATTTCAAAAACTAACAGGTTGTTAGTATACATTTTGATCAAAAAGTACAAAGCCCACTCGCCACGTCAAGGCCACCTATTTAGAGTGGGTCCCTAACTTCCCTAGCATAAAATGGTGTAGCACTTGGCAGCGACCACCACCGCCGCGACACCAGTGCCCACAGGGGGAACAACCCAATGGCAGAACGGCCCCAATGCCACTCAAACCAGTCTATGGGTCGCACCTCCCCACAGACATGGCGCCACGGCAGCAACAGACGCCGCACAGCAACACACCAGTGTGAACAGGGTGCTACAGCTCACTTACCATGCTCTCCCAGTCAGAGTGGGAGGCTGCTAGGAAAGAAATGGCCCTTGTGTAGCTAACTACTATTTATGTAGGGTTGGGCTGAGGGTGTGGGGCAGAGTGCAGACACATGTTAAAACAAAAAAAAAAGAGGGGATAGAAAACACAATGTGAATTCAGGTAGAAAAAACAGACATGTCGCACATCTACAATCTTGTATAATGATCTAATTGCTTCTCAGCATAATTTCAAAAACTAACAGGTTGTTAGTATACATTTTGATCAAAAAGTACAAGCCCACTCGCCACGTCAAGGCCACCTATTTAGAGTGGGTCCCTAACGTCCCTAGCATAAAATGGCGTAGCACTGGGCGGCGACCACCACCACTTACAACCTGTTAGTTTTTGAAATTATGCTGAGAAGTAATTAGATCATTATACAAGATTGTAGATGTGCGACCATGTCTGTTTCTTCTACCTGAATTCACATTGTGTTTTCTATCCCCTCCTTTTTTTTGTTTGAACATGTGTCTGCACTCTTCCCCACCCCCTCAGCCCAACCCTATATAAGTAGTAGTTAGCTACACAAGGGCCATTTCTTTCCTAGCAGCCTCCCAGTCTGACTAGGAGCGCATGGTAAGTGAGCTGTTGCACCCTTTTCACACTGGTGTGGTGCTGTGCGGCGTCTGTTACTGCCGTGGCGCCGTGTCTGTGGGGAGGTGCGACCCATAGACTGGTTTGAGTGGCATTGGGGCCGCTCTGCCAGTGGGTCATTCCCCCTGTGGGCACTGGTGTCGCAGCGGTGGTGGTTGCCGCCCAGTTCCACGCCATTTTATGCTAGGGACGTTAGGGACCCACTCTAAATAGGTGTCCTTGACATTGCGAGTGGGCTTTGTACTTTTTGATCAAAACGTATACTAACAACCTGTTAGTTTTTGAAATTATGCTGAGAAGCAATTAGATCATTATACAAGATTGTAGATGAGCGACCATGTCTGTTTCTTCTACCTGAATTCAGATTTGTAAATTACTTCTATTAAAAAATCTTAATTCTTTCAGTATTTATGAGCTTCTGAAGTTAAAGTTGTTCTTTTCTGTCTAAGTGCTCTCTGATGACACGTGTCTCGGGAACCGCCCAGTTTAGAAGAGGTTTGCTATGGGGATTTGCTTCTAAACTGGGCGGTTCCCAAGACACGTGTTATCAGAGAGCACTTAGACAGAAAAGAACAACCTTAACTTCAGAAGCTCATAAGTACTGAAAGGATTAAGATTTTTTAATAGAAGTACGGTAATTTACAAATCTATTTAACTTTCTGGAGCTAGTTGAGATATATATATATATATATATATATATATATATATATATATATATATATAAAAGTATTTTCCTGGATAACCCCTTAAATTTTTTTCTGCTCTAAAGGTCAAAATAGGCCATATTTTTCTAAAACTACAAGAAAAATTGCCAAAAAATGATAATTTCGGGGGGGGGATACTTTGTTATTTACTCGGTATCCAGCTTTCTATAAAACCAGGCCAAATGTCTCACAAAAGTATCACAAATGATCCCGGAGAATAAGTTAGTAGAGTATGGGTAAATAGAAAAGCTAGAAACACTTTATTGTGATGAGTTCTTCCCATAATTCCTAGCTTAGTAATATGACACACCGGTTATAGTTAGCGCTGGTGATGCGTAAAATATTTTACAGATTGCACATTATTTTAGAGATGAGGAACAGATGTATTGTGTTGCATTGACTTCTGTATATCCGTGTAAAACAATTATTAAACATGAAAAACATTTTTTTTTGGAAAGTCTGATTTAATCTGTGTTCAGCAAAGGGATCAGCGCAGAAATGCAATGCTAAGCCGTTCTGCAAAACAAATAGGTTAAAACTTTTGATCATTGAAATCTGTATCTTCTTAAACAACATCACATTTCTCCAATTCAAAGGATCTTTCCGGTTTTCTATTATCAGGTTACAAGAGCCTCCTCTCTGAGGTCATAATGCCTAATCCAGACAAGTACTCTGATATTTGCTGACTATTTGATGCTTTCTGTCTGATAAAACTACTAAGCGTTAGTTTATGGACTATAAAATAACTTCAGTGCTGCTAATCCTATAATCTATTGTTGCTACAGTGGAAATTATGACTGGAGACAGGTGTGGGTTTAAAGTATACTCGGCTTTCATATCTGTAGGATAGTGGTTGTCACTTAAAGAAAGACTAGGACCTTATTGAAATGCCCATATATAACAGTAAGGCTATGTTCACACGATGGAATTTTCGGGCGGAATTCCATATTAGAATTGCGCATGGAGATTCCACAGCAGCAGAGTCCCATTGATATCAATGGGATTCTGCTGTGCTGTGCACATAGCGGAATTTCGGCAGCAGATGTTTCCAGATGATTTTGAAGTCCGCAGAAAAAATGGACATGTCTGTTTTTTCTGCGGAGTCCACACGGAAATGCATTGCCGTCTATAAGACGGAGCAATTGCAGACAATCCTAGCACCGGCATGTTCTGCCGGCGCTTCCCGTCTGAACATAGCCTTAGTAATGTATGTTATTCTAGTAGAAAGATACAATGAGGCCTTCGTTCAAAGTTGTTATGATTAAAGGGGTACCCTGGTGGAAAGCAAATGTTTTAAAAATCAACTGGTGGCCGAAAGGTAAACAGATTTGTAAATTACTTCTATTTATTTCTCTTAATCCTTCCAGTACTTATAAGCTGCTGTATGCTACAGAGAAAGTTGCGTAGTTCTTTACAGTCTGATCATCTCTGTCCATCTCAGGAACTGTCCAGAGTAGGATCAAATCCCTATAGCAGACCTCTCCTGCTCTGGACAGTTCCTGACATGGACAGAGGTGTCAGCAGAGAGCAGTATAGTCAGACTGGGAAGAACTACACCTCTTTCTCTGTAGTATGCAGCAGTGGATAAGTACTGGAAGGATTAAGATTTTTAAATAGATATAATTCACAAATCTGTATAACTTTCTGGCACCTGTTGATTTGAAAACATTTTTTCCCCCACCGGAGTACCCCTTTTAAGTCTGGTTAAAGCTGTCGAAATGTAGGAGATGGCAGCTCAGCTTTATATAACCAATTCACATTCAAGAGTTCATTTGGAAGGAAAAGTTTCCCTAGTTTGGCCTAATTCCAACATCCAGAATCTCTCTCATAGTGTATCAGTTGGGTTGTATTATGTAAAGTGTTACTTGGCTTCCTTCCTTTCAGTATTCCTGTACATAGGATGAATTGCTATATCAAATACTGCTGCTATTGATTCTGTGGAGCTGTTCATGTACAAGAGGGCCACAGTGTCTGCAGGAGTGCTATGGCCCCATACAATACAATGATGTCCTTGAAGTTATGATATGGCCCCCTGAGAGTCCCATCTTAACTTTATCAAGTCTGACAGAAAGACACAGAAGGATCTGAGTCTATATCCACAGAAGATCTGCGGTTAGTTCTCCAAGATGTTTAAAACAAGCCCCAAGCTGAGTTCCTTCAAAAATGGTGAACAAGTGCACCTAAAAGAATTGATGCTGTTTTAAAGGCAAATGGCTGGTCACACCAAATATAGGTTCGATTTAGATTTCTCCTCGCTACAGCATTTTGTTGATTGATAACAATACAATGAACACTTCTATTTTCAAAAGCATTATTTCTTCAAAATATGAATAATAAATAAATATGAATGTGTTTCAAGCTTTTTCTCTATTCTTTATTATATTTCTGTCTGTAAATTACCGACTGTTACATTAATAAATTAATTAACCGATTAATAATAATTAACCGACTGTTACAATAAATTAGCAAAATATAAAAGAAAAAATTGAATCAATTTAACCCCTTAAGGACTCAGCCCATTTTGGCCTTAAGGACTCAGACAATAAAATTTTTATGTTTTCATTTTTTCCTCCTCGCCTTCTAAAAATCATAACTCTTTTATATTTTCATCCACAGACTAGTATGAGGGCTTGTTTTTTGCGCGACCAGTTTTCCTTTGTAATGACATCACTCATTATATCATAAAATGTATGGCGCAACCAAAAAACACTATTTTTGTGGGGAAATTAAAACGAAAAACGCAATTTTGCTAATTTTGGAAGGTTTTGTTTTCACGCCGTACAATTTATGGTAAAAATGACATGTGTTCTTTATTCTGAGGGTCAATACGATTAAAATGATACCCATTATTATATACTTTTATATTATTGTTGCGCTTAAAAAAAATCACAAACTTTTTAACCAAATTAGTACGTTTATAATCCCTTTATTTTGATGACCTATAACTTTTTTATTTTTCCGTATAAGTGGCGGTATGGGGGCTCATTTTTTGCGCCATGATCTGTAATTTTTTTTGATACCACATTTGCATATAAAAAACTTTTAATACATTTTTTATAATTTTTTTTTAATAAAATGTATTAAAAAAGTAGGAATTTGGGACTTTTTTTATTTTTTTCGTTCACGCCGTTCACCATACGGGATCATTAACATTTTATTTTAATAGTTCGGACATTTACGCACGCGGTGATACCAAATATGTCTATAAAAAAAGTTTTTTACGCTTTTTGGGGGTAAAATAGGAAAAAACGGACGTTTTACTTTTTTATTGGGGGAGGGGATTTTTCACTTTTTTTTACTTTTACTTTTACATTTTTTTTTACACTTGAATAGTCCCCATAGGGGACTATTCATAGCAATACCATGATTGCTAATACTGATCTGTTCTATGTATAGGACATAGAACAGATCAGTATTATCGGTCATCTCCTGCTCTGGTCTGCTCGATCACAGACCAGAGCAGGAGACACCGGGAGCCGCACAGAGGAAGGAGAGGGGACCTCCGTGCGGCGTTATGAATGATCGGATCCCCGCAGCAGCGCTGCGGGCGATCCGATCGTTCATTTAAATCGCGAACTGCCGCGGATGCCGGGATCTGTATTGATCCCGGCACCTGAGGGGTTAATGGCGGACGCCCGCGAGATCGCGGGCGTCGGCCATTGCCGGCGGGTCCCTGGCTGCGATCAGCAGCCGGGATCAGCCGCGCATGACACGGGCATCGCTCCGATGCCCGCGGTTATGCTTAGGACGTAAATGTACGTCCTGGTGCGTTAAGTACCACCTCACCAGGACGTACATTTACGTCCTGCGTCCTTAAGGGGTTAAAGGGGTACTCCGGTGAAAACTTTTTTTCTTTTAAATCAACTGGTGGCAGAAAGTTAAACATATTTGTAAATTACTTCTATTAAAAAATCTTAATCCTTCCAGTACTTATTAGCTGCTGAATGCTACAGAGGACATTTCTTTCTTTTTGGAACACTGATGACATCACGAGCACAGTGCTCTCTGCTGACATCTCTGTCCATTTTAGCAACCATGCATAGCAGATGTATGCTAAGGGCAGCATAGTAACTCAGTGGTTAGCACTACTGCCTTGCAGTGCTGGGGACTTGGGTTCAAATCCCACTAAGGACAACAATAAATAAAGCATTATTATTATTATAATAACGTCAGCAGAGAGAACTGTGCTTGTGATGTCATCAGAGAGCATTCCAAAAAGAAAAGAATTTCCTCTGTAGTATTCAGCAACTAATAAGTACAGGAAGTATTAAGATTTTTTAATAGAAGTAATTTACAAATATGTTTAACTTTCTGCCACCAGTTGATTTAAAAGAAAAAAGGTTTTCACCGGAGTACCCCTTTAAGGGTTTTCTTTGTGATATCTAAGTTTAGGACTGTAGAAAATAGAATTATACTTATGATGTATTACTGTTTATTTGAGATTATTTTAAAACTTCTAGTACTTTCTGAATTATTGATTTATTTCACTATTATACGCTCCACACCCCACAAAGGGGTTCTGGGAATAGGGGATAGAGGTTGCGTTGTCTTTCACTGGGCAACTTCTGTAACATCATATGATTTCTACTGTATGCCCCATGCTCTCTAGAAAAGAGTAGACAAATGTCCTCCTTATTAGACCCTAGAAGGGTCTCCATGACATATTGTATAAAAAAAACGGCCAATTATATTATGTGCATAATATATGCTTATTACTGGCAGAATGAAATTGATATGTTCCAGGTCTTTTCTATTTCTGTGGCTTGGCTTGCACCTGTCTAGATTACTTAACAATTTGTAACATCATTATTCCTATAAACAAATGGTAACTAGTTGCTGAGAGAGTGGTTTACACTGTGAACTACAGTATACAGTGTAGATGCCATCAATATTTTCCACATACAAGCTAAAGCGTTAATGTCATTTGTAAAAACTTTTAACATGTCGCCTAGAGATGGTTACATAGTTAGTTACATAGTTAGTACGGTCGAAAAAAGACATATGTCCATCAAGTTCAACCAGGGAATTAAGGGGTAGGGGTGTGGCGCGATATTGGGGAAGGGATGAGATTTTATATTTCTTCATAAGCATTAATCTTATTTTGGTCCAGGAATGTATCTAATCCTGTTTTAAAGCTGTTAATTGTTCCTGCTGTGACCAGTTCCTGAGGTAGACCGTTCCATAAATTCACAGTCCTCACGGTAAAGAAGGCGTGTCGCCCCTTGAGACTAAACTTTTTTTTCTCCAGACGGAGGGAGTGCCCCCTCGTCCTTTGGGGGGGTTTAACCTGGAACAGTTTTTCTCCATATTTTTTGTATGGGCCATTAATATACTTATATACGTTTATCATATCCCCCCTTAAACGTCTCTTCTCAAGACTAAACAATTGTAACTCCTTTAATCGCTCCTCATAGCTAAGATGTTCCAAGCCCCATATTAGTTTAGTCGCGCGTCTCTGCACCCTTTCCAACTCCGCAGTGTCCCTTTTATGGACAGGTGACCAAAACTGAACAGCATATTCCAGGTGAGGCCGTACCAATGCTTTATAAAGGGGGAGTATTATGTCCCTGTCCCTTGAGTCCATGCCTCTTTTGATACATGACAATATCCTGCCGGCTTTGGAAGCAGCAGCCTGACATTGCATGCTATTCTGTAGTCTTTGATCTACAAGTACACCCAGATCCTTCTCTACCAGTGACTCTGCCAGTTTAATCCCCCCTAAGACATACGATGCATGCAGGTTATTAGTACCCAGATGCATAACTTTACATTTATCCACATTGAACCTCATTTGCCAAGTGGATGCCCAGACACTTAGTCTATCCAAGTCATCTTGTAACTTATGCACATCCTCTATAGACTGTACCGTGCTACAAAGCTTGGTGTCATCTGCAAAGATAGAAACAGAGCTGTTAATACCATCCTCTATATCATTGATAAATAAATTAAACAACAGCGGTCCCAGTACTGAACCTTGGGGTACACCACTAATAACCGGGGACCAATCAGAGTACGAATCATTGACCACCACTCTCTGGGTACGATCCATGAGCCAGTGTTCAATCCAGTTACAAACTAAAATTTCCAAACCCAAAGACCTTAACTTACCTGTCAGACGTCTATGAGGGACAGTATCAAATGCTTTAGCAAAATCCAGAAACACTATATCCACAGCCATTCCTCTGTCAAGGCTTCTACTCACCTCTTCATAAAAGCAAATTAGATTGGTTTGACAACTTCTATCCTTAGTAAACCCATGCTGGCTATCACTTATAATACAATTATCCCCTATGTATTCCTGTATGTAATCCCTTATAAGTCCTTCAAACAATTTACCCACAATGCACGTTAAACTTACCGGTCTATAGTTTCCTGGGGAAGACCTAGAGCCCTTTTTGAAGATTGGCACCACATTCGCCTTGCGCCAGTCCCTTGGCACAATACCAGACACCAGAGAATCTCTAAATATCATGAACAGGGGTACAGATATTACTGAACTTACCTCTCTAAGAACTCTTGGGTGTAGTCCATCCGGTCCTGGGGATTTGCTTACATTTATATCACTTAACTTACCTTGTACCATCTCTACATTAAGCCAGTTCAGTACATTACATGATGTGTTACCAGCACTGACCTGGCCAATGTCAAAGCTTAGATCGCACCATGTCTCAGGGTTGTACCGCTAACACTGGACCGCCTGATAGACTAGAGCAATAAGAAATTCGGATTTATATGACAGCCATTGAGTAAAGTACACGCTACCGTACACTTACCTGGCTATTTACTCACAATCGTAGGTGATCTCAGGACTGAGACCCATTGCGATCTACAGTTTTTACAAATGACACTAACACTTTTAAATAATTAATTAAATAATTTATAATGTCTAAGAATGTTATAACACAGCTCTACAAATATCATAAATTGCCTATTTAAATAGCTTACAGTATTACTTTGGGATTAGACACACTTATTTACAGTAAAAGAAATGCAATAGATGTATTGTTTAAAAGGTGTGACATTTGCAAAGTTGGATAAATCAATAGGTATTCTATGGAAGCTTACAGTTACGTAACAAAAATAACCTTTATCCCCTTAAGGACCACAGGTTTTTCAATTTTAGCACTTTCATTTTTGTGCCACCAATTGTAATTTGTAATGACATCAATACATTCACCACAACATTTACGGCAAACCCAGAAAAAAAATATTTGTGGGGCAAAATTAAAAAAAAAGAACACCATTTTGTAACTTTTGGGGGGTTCCGATTCTACTCAGTGCCCTTTTCAGTAAATATGACACCTTATATTTATTCTGTAGGTCCATATGGTTACAAGGATACCCAATTTATATAGGTTTTCTTAATTTTACTACTTTAAAAAAATGATAACTACATGCACAAAAATGAGTATGTTTAAAATTGTCCTTTTCTGACCCCTATAACTTTTTTTTTATTTTTTGGTAGTATGAGGG